>NW_026267326.1:43657-47048 GCF_000697945.3 Frankliniella occidentalis | reverse complement strand
CTGCTGGGGAGGTACACAGCTGCGAGCTGGACGGACAGAGGGGGAAAGGCGGGCGGGAGAGGGAGAAAGGTGGTGCGGAGGAGTTCGCGAGGCACGGCAAGGCACGTCGCGGAGACCGGGGGGACACGGCTCTATTGGGCGACTGGTTTTGGGCAGCGACTTGCGATTAATCGACAGAACCGACTGGCTGGCTGCTTTTGGTGGAACGAACAAACAGCCTTCCCTCCTTTCATGGAGGACTGCGCGACGCCGCGGCGCGTCGAATTAAGTGGGGACTAGTCGACGCGGCGGCGACTTTGACCGTGCCGCCGCCGCGCCACCGCAGCCGCCGCAGCCACCCTCCTCTCCGTTCCGCCAGGACGCGCTGCTCTCGCCCGGGGATTATGCGGAGAGAGGGAGAGAGGGATTTATACCCCTTTGTGTGCGGCGGCCGGCGACCGGACAAAGGCGCCCATGGGCGCCCGCGCCTCCCTTCCACCGACTTGCTTCCACACCGGGGCCGCGCCGCCACCAGCCGGCCGAGCTGGCCGCCCGCCGCGCCAGCCGCGGCTGTCCTCCCCGGAGGTGTATGTGTGCGTGTGTGTGTGTGTGGAGGGGGGGGGGGCATGGGACATCCGGACAGCACCGCGTCAGAGATGTGTCACACACACACACACCTCCTATCGCGACATGAGCGTCACTGGAATCAGCCAGCCACATGCGGTGCACCTTAAAAATTAGAGTAGGGGCGCGATTATCTCTGTTTCTTTGGCTATCGTTGGGTTTTCGTTTCCCGAAAATTCATTTTTCATTGTTCTCTACCCCCTGATCTCGCCACATTTCCCGCTTATCCCCCGTCGTCGCACTCCACCCCAGCGCAGCCACCCGGTACCGCGAGGTATATATATGTAAAGAAAGAGAGAGAGGGGGGGGGGCGAGGAAGGCGTCGGCGTCGGCAGGGCCGGCTGGCTGCGTGGGCTGCGGCCCGTTGATGTGATGGCGTTCGATCGTGACGCTGCGGAAGCGGCGGCCCCGGGCGGCGGAGCGCGCGTGATTAGAATAACCCTCCGTAGGCGCCGCGTCGGGGCGGGGCGGGGCGGGGCGGCCGACTCCACGTCCACCAGGGTGCCGCCGCCACCACACAAACACACACACACACTCACCATCGATCGACCCCGCGGACGACGGACGCGAAAGCCGCCGCCGCCGTGCACCCCGCCACACTCCATGGACTCCGGCGGCGCGACACATGCACGTCGCCGACGTGACAAGGGCGCCACACCGCACCGGGGGGTACGTGGCCTGCGTGGTGACGCACTTGTCCGGCCGCTCGCTCGTGTGTGTGTGTGTGAATCCGTCAAGGTCTATTTCTACCCCCCCCCCTCCCCCTGCTCTCTCCTGCCTCTACTACCCCCCAAGCGCGGTGTTCCGGATGGATTCGATTATGGCCTACGCTACAACACTCCCTTTCGCCCGGCTCTGTTGGACGACTGTTTTGGGCAGCGGGTGGCGATTAATCGACAAAACCGACTGGCTGCTTTTGGTGGAAAGAACAGCCTTCCCTCCTTTCCCTCTTGGTGACCGCGGCCTTGGGTTGTTGGGGGTGGCACTGTGAGCAGGCGGATTCTCATAGTCAGCGAATTCAACATTTTGGGTCGTGTCGCGATGCGCTATTCATGTTGTCATCGAAAATGAAATAAATGTGGCCCTGATCCTGAGTATCTGATCTGCTTGCCAGTGTAGCTGTTTCCAGATACGCTTTAGCCAACGAACACGCTTCAGGACACTGGACTGCCGGCTAGCCCTCCCTTGACGAAAGTTCTAAGCTCGGCCCTGCCTAAAGGGAGAGAAGAAGCGACAAAAAAAAAGTTTTTTTCCGGCCGGGAGTCGATCTCAGAGCCGACAGTTTTCGGCAGCCCCCGCGACGGGGCGACGGGTATCATATATTGCCCGAAAAATGATCTTCTGTAGTCGGGTCGGAGTAAGATGACTCTGGCCGCCGGATTTGTGGCCACAAGCTGGGACGTTCCTCGCACAGGGCCGGCAGCGAGGATAGGCAAATCCGTCCGCAGGCCTGCATGCGGTACAGTATAACTACGAAATTGCGCGGCTTGAGTCAGCCACCTGGTACTAAAACATAGAACGTCGGGTCGAAAATGTCCCCGAAACTTTTGGGGATTGTTCTGGCCAAATGTTTGCATTGCGTTGTGCGCTCGTATGGCAGCAGGCGGCGGGTCGGGTCTGTGTGTACAGGACGTTGCTCACGGCGTTTGGTCACTCCCTTTGGACCCTCGCGGTAGGCGAGGGCAGCGGCGCGGCGTGGCGTGGTGTTGGGCGGACCGGACGACTCTCTGGCCAGCTTTCATTTACACTTCCCCTCCGACAGCCCTGTAAACCTGTAAACTCGGGGGGCCATGGTGGGGGCGGGGGTGCCGCTGCTAGGGTGACCGTGGCGAGAGCCAGCCCCACACCCCCCGCTCCGCTGGTGGAGAACACGGGGAGGGAGGTGGGGAAGGGAATGCCGACCGCTTGTGCAGAATGTTGATGATCCTCGGAGCAAACGTGCGGGAATGCAAGTGGCTCAACCCGTCAACATACGCTTCAAGCACCGGGGAACAACATCAAAGCATCACAGCTATGTGGGTGGCTTTTTTTTTTTTTTTTTTTGCAGAGTCGGTCGCGGTCCGGGGCTGTGACGCACTGAACGCCCTTCCGCTCCGCCCCCCTCGGGGACGAGGGGTGGGGGTTGGGGGATAAAGGATGGGATGTAAATATAGACGGGGCCCGGCTCAGGGATATGGTCACCTCCAGCATCCTGCTGGAGCTGGCTCTGGAGCCCGGGGCTCGGACAAAAAATAGAGAAAGGAGGAAACAGGCTCGCACGCCACGCCAGTTTAGTTGTTTTTTTTCCCTCGAAGGAGCGTATTTTTAAAAAGTGGCAGTTGTATATGTTTTTTTTATTTTTTTTAATTTGGTATCATGGTGTCTCATGCCTGTTTGAATTTCGCGTGTACTACTGGACTGAGGGAACAGTAATTTCGAACGTCCGCGCAGCGCGGAGAATTGGCCAAGTGAGAGCGGCTAGACCCCGCCCATGAACGACTTTCTAAATCGTACAGTCTAAAAGAACCCACGTCTGAGTGTCAAATCTACTGGTCTGTGGTGTTGCTGCTCTTTCAGTTTCATCAGCATGAGGTTCAAAAGATTTAATAAAATGAAAACTAAAAGTTTCAATAATGACATAGCATTTAATTATATTTAACATTTATGAAAGATATGCTGTAATGAGCATAAGATCAACAGATTGGACATTTTAAAATACACGCTCTAATTTCCACCAAAAGCATCTTATGCATCTTATTCCCAATTTCAGTCGTGTTTTCTTCACCATATGGCAATAGAACATGTCTAT
>NW_026267326.1:40782-43607 GCF_000697945.3 Frankliniella occidentalis | reverse complement strand
TCTTACGTTACGTCTTACGTTACGTCTTACGTTACGCCTTACGTAACGTCTTACGTAACGTCTTACGTAACGTCTTACGTAACGTCTTACGTAACGTCTTACGTAACGTCTTCATAAAAGGTAAGACGTACCGTAAAACGTAACGTAACGGTTCTGTACAATATTCGGTGTACGCTGTCTACGCCATTTCCGTACTATTTTTGCCGCAAATTTTTATAATCCCAAATTCAAAATCACTAACTTCAATTTTTGTAGGCCAATTAAATTCCTAAACAGGGGCTTGTTTTTCAGTTAACACGAAGTACCGCCAACAATAGACACTAGACACTGTGCTCGAGGCCACTCCCGCCGCCCCTTTGTTGACAGTGCACCCAAACCCAAAACAGGGAGCTAAATGAAGTAAAATTTTAGAATGCTTATACAGCCACCAAGCTTTCTGGTGGTCAATCGAACTTTCTACGGTGCACACATTCGTGCTACCACACTGACACCATTGTTTAAATCCAGGTACCAGGTGGTCAGTGCCTCGGTCCCCTCTGTCAGAGCGAACACCTCTATGTTCAGTGTTGTGGGTTTGTATACCATTTCATGCCGCAGGGGCCAAGACGCAATATGGGCTAACAGCATAGGCCAAACACACCCCGTACAACTAAAACTGTTTACTTCTTTATTTACATTAGGATAATAATTTAGTTTTCTTTATCATGGGTTCGTTTCGCAGTTTACACGAAGTGTTAACGTTTTTTTTTAAAAAAAAGATGACAAGTATTGCGAATGTCTGAATGGAGAGAACTCGTATCGACGTGTATCGTGTAGGGAGTGTTCTAAACCTGCATCTGTGCAAACGTGTTGTTTTCCATGCTGTATTCGACATTCGCACACTGAGCTGCCCGCGCCGCCCGTTTGCTGTGTGGACCGAGTGAAGTGCGTTGGCTCGATTGCACGGCCCGTCCGCCACGACCTGAGTGGTCACCTCGACTCACTTTTCGTTCTCCAAACTTCGAGGAGAAACTCTTTGGCTCTCTCTCTCTCTCTCACTTCTTCTCTTACTCCTATCCAATCGCCTTGGCTGGCGGAAGTTTTTCGTTTTCGTTTCACGAGCCCCCCCCCCCCCCCTTCTCTCTCTTCCTCTGGTCTACCTCGTCGCAGTAATAATGTACTACGCCCACCCATGCCAAGTGACCCGCGGAGACCAGCGCAGACATTCTTCTCTTTGTTTCCCCCCCTCGGTTCGACTCGAGGCGATTGAGTCCAGGGACAGCGGTTTGAGCAGCGCGCGCCCTCCGGACTGCAGTCGCGGCAGCGCGGAGGATTGAAGTTTCTATGGAGAGCCTCAGAGTGAAGGGATCGTCCCAAAAGTACGTCCTTTTTTCCAGATTCGTTCGGCACATACGTCCCTGTTTGTAGCTACACGATTGTAGCTACAGCCGACAGTGACCGAGTCAGCTTAAACTTAACCGTCTATAGACGAATTCATTACTGCCGCCAATGCTAGAATATCAATCAGAAGTAAACAGCGCTAAAAACAAAAGCGAAAACGAAATATATCAATGCCTCTCCGAAGCTCTCACCTAGTCCAAGCACTCAGGGGGCAGGGGGCCGCGACGCGGGGGGCCCGATTCAGGAAAGCATTGCCTACCCTCCAGGTGTTTTCAGCGACAATCATCGACCCACGCCTATATTGACAGGGCGTCACTTCTTAGCTTTTGAAAGGATTTATGAGTCTGGGGTCCAAAGGAGCCTAAACCCAAAGTCCTCGTCACGACAGGCGCCTTAGAGAGAAGCCGTGGCCTACCTCACAGGCGTCCAAGCGACAACTCGTGTCGCGGCGACCAGTGGTAGTAGAAGACACGTCCCTGTTCATGGACACAAAAATGCATTTTTGCACGCGCTCAGGTCGGGTCAAGTCCACCTCCTCGACGCGCTGCAGCCCGGGTCGGCTCTTGGCCCGAAACACGCAAAATGGCCACTAAAAGAGCCCCTTGGGCGCGCGGGGGTTAGGTTAGGTCCATTTAAGGCCCTTGTTCCGTGTTTTTGGCCAGAATTCTACCCGGGCTGCAGCGCGTCGAGGAGGTGGACTTGAGCCGACCTGTACGCGTGCAATACGGGAGACCACGACCCGTAAAGCGGGACCGAGTTCTGACCTCACTACGGAGAGGAGCAGCTGACAGCCGAGTGTCGAGCGCGCTGGTGTGTGGTCCGGACACCGTCGGCCAAGACTCGCGAAGCAGGACCGAGTTCTGAATCTTCCGCTGACAAGGGGAGCCGATAGCCGAGTGGCGAGCGCACTGGGGTATGGTCCGGAAACCGTCGGCCCGGGGATCGAATCCTGTTGGGGGTGAACTTTTTTTCGGTGCCTGCTGAGTAGGTGGTGAAGTCGACTTCCTTACCTTGCTGCAGACCTAGTCGGATTCACGCGATCGTTGTATCAGGAGTGTCAATTTTCTTAAAGAAAAACTTAAATAAATCAAGGGGATTCGATCCCCAGGCCGACGGTGTCCGGACCACACACCAGCGCGCTCGCCACTCGGCTGTCAGCTGCTCCTCTCCGTAGTGAGGTCAGAACTCGGTCCCGCTTTACGGGTCTTGGTCTCCCGTATTGCACGCGTCCAGGTCGGGTCAAGTCCACCTCCTCGACGCGCTGCAGCCCGGGTAGAATTCTGGCCAAAAACACGGAACAAGGCACATAAATGGACCTAACCTAACCCTCGCGCACCCAAGGGGCTCTTTTAGTGGCCATTTTGCGTGTTTCGGGCCAAGAGCCGACCCGGGCTGCAGCGCGTCGAGGAGGTGGACTTGACCCGACCTGAACGCGTGCAATACGG
>NW_026267326.1:31051-36187 GCF_000697945.3 Frankliniella occidentalis | reverse complement strand
ATTACAAATAAATTACAAGACACATAATTATTACTTTTTCTTAGGAAGTTCATGCTTGTTGACTTTTCCATAAACACCAAGAATGCCTTTATTTTGATCACCTTTGGATCTGTGTTGTCTGTTGCCTTTCTTTCCCTTCTTGGTATTAGCCGATGCATGCCCAGTAGTTGTTTTTCCAATATTATGAAATGCTTTGTTCGCTTTCTCCTCTTCTTTTTGTTTCTTCCGAATCTCCATTAATTCCTTGTAATTTATACCTTTATTCTTCTTTGGTTTGGCGCCTAATGATATTGCAATAGCTTGCTTTGTTTCTTCCCTCTTAGCTGCATCAAAGCCCGTCATTCCAAATCTCATAACTTCATATCGTGCTTTCTTTAAGAATTTGTGTTGCTCATCGTTTTCCCTTTTGGGAATGGGATCAGGTAACTTATTTTTTTTCTTTACCGGAGCACTTGCAGATTCATTTTTCTCTTTTCTTTTATGGCTGTTAAAGACAACTTCTTCAAATTCCGCTGGCTTGCTCTGGCGTGAAAGAGACGACTTTGTGACAATGAATCCAGAACTCATTTTGTTATGGAGTCTTGGAAATAAATGAGAGGTCAACAAAATAGAAATAGATCTTCACACGTGACGTATTCAGGTTAGGTTGCCCACAACTTTCAGCAGATTATGTAGCCAGCATACAACGCAGCAAAAAGACATTCACATCAAAAATCAGTTTTTTAGCTAAACCGATTTGCAGCGTAGAAGCTACTCTTCAAAAGGCAAACATTTAAGTAAAAATGGGTAAAAATCCAGCAGAAACAGCAGTCTTCAAACCACAACAAACAGAATTTAAGTTCTTAATGATTGGGATTCAGATTCAGATAACCTGACAGTGGGACAAACACAACAGTACTTTTTTCGAAGTTTATCAACATTTTTGTTTGAGAAAAGTGTTTGAACAATGAAGTAATCACAGAAAAACTTGTTTTTATTTGTGTCAGAAAAATAATTTAAGTCATTGGTGGCTTTACAAGATATCTATTTAATGCTCATTGTGCTTTCGCGTTTTTTAAATTTCTCATAGAAAGAGTAGGGAAGTGGGGAAAGTGGGGGGCGGGGGGCGGATAGCGGAGTTGGCAGAAGAGGAGGGGGCACAGTCCAATCAAAACAATCCGGCCGGTCGAACACTTGTGCAGCTGTTCTGTACATTTCCAGGCCCTGTGCTGGTTTATACGTTTACCTAGTTTGCTTCGGCGTGGTTCTCTGTCAGTCAGTCTGTAGCTAGAAGCCCTCCAGGATGTCAGCTCAAGTAAGTGACATATTTTCTGTTCCTGAGTGAATTTATCTGTTGGTCTTAGGTTAGCCTGTCAGTTTAGGCTGTGCCTGTCTTATCTCTTTTTTTTTACAAGTTATTTTTCTTTAGAAATAGCGCGATCACATTGGTGAAGTTATCTTAGGTTTAATTTAACATATATAACCGTCACAGGTCCACGAGTTCAAGGTTGAGATGACCTGCGAAGGATGCTCCGGGGCTGTCGAACGAGTTCTCGGCAAGCTGAAAGGTGATTATTTTGTTTCTTTGTTGTCATAATTGTTTAAGATTTTGTTCTCAAATTTTAACTTTATTTAATTTTTTCGTAGGACAAGGAGTTGATGCAGTCCAAATCGATCTACCTGGACAGCTCGTATCCGTAACTTCAACTCTCACTTCTGATCAACTTCTTGAAAGCTTGAAGAAGACTGGGAAAGCTGTGTCTTACGTGGGCCTTAAAGAATAGACATGTCTTAATTTCTATGTTATCTTACTTTTTTACTTTTGGTTTGCTTTGGGACACGTATTTTGAATGGTAGCTGTGAAGTTTTGCTTTGTTTTTATTTCAAATTAGCTAATTTTATGCATAATAGTATTTTATTCATTTTATTTCACATCACATGCATTCCCTGTGTGATTTACTCTTATTTCCAATATTTGATTGTACTTTTTCTCCAAATGTCAGAAAAATGACAGGTTATAGAAGTCATTTCAAATTAGGTGTGCCCTGTGATAAATGCTTTTGCTGATTCAATGCTTGCCTCAACTATGAAATTTTTAATAGTTCTATACATTATAGTCTCCTTTTAGTTGAACAGAACTATGAGTGTTATTGGATGGTATGGCTGAAGATAAAATCTAGTTGTTGAATTATATTGTTTTGCTGTCTAAACTGCCCTAAAGTTATAAATAAATGAAACATCATCATTGATTATTATTACTTTTTTCCTCTTGCCTTTTTTCCCCCATGTGCTGATTGCTCATATCACGGTTGTTAGATTTGGGATTTCAGTATTCATCACATTTCCACGAATTTTCCTTTCGGTGTTCTTTATTGTAAAATTGGCCTTCCATGTTGCAGAACATGGATCCCTTTGCTCGGTTCCGTAGAAATATTGGTGAGAAGAAAGTTAGGAAGCTGCCTGAGGAATTAGTGAGGGGCCAATTGTACCTTGTCAATAAGTTGGAGCGAAAATTGAGTGACTTCAAGGATAAGGAGGGCAGGGATGTCTGGAATTTAATCGCCCATTTTCGTGAAAATGCTACGAACTTCTATGTCTATATGGGGTCGGATTTCAACAACCCCACAATAGAGGAAGTAAATGCTTTCAATCAGCTTTGTGCCAATGGACAAAATCCGAGGATTGCATTTTACGGTTACCAGGGCAAAGCAAAAATAATGGATTTGCTAAGACATAATGAAGGTAAATTTTCAATTTTTTTTAAATTTTTTTTATAATTTTAAAAATGAAACTTCGCACCATAGATTCAGTTAGTATTTAGTTAGTAACTGTGTGCAATTGTATGATTTCAAAAGTTTCTAAATTGCTTTGAAATGACAAAGTATTGGTGGTTGGGATATGTAGGCGACTGTCTCTGCTGAGCCGATCATGTACATACCCAAACCAACAATACTGTTATTTTTAAGTGACTTTAGAAACTTTTGAAATTGTGCAATCCCATAGAGTTTGCATCTTTATTCATAATGTTTTCATCACAGGTATTAATGAAGAAGTATATGCATCTTGCTCAGCAATTCCTTAATTTGACAGGTGTTGATGAAGAACGTATGGGCCAATGTACGGCTCATGAAGTAGCATTGAAGCGCTCTTCTTCATCAAGTGTGGGGTCCTCACCTGTGCCCTCGCCCAGCAAGGTCTTTGTTGATTCTGACAGGGCAGATAATTAAACGTTAATTTTTGTTGTACTATATAGTATGTTGTAATTTGTTATTACTACTTTGTAAATATTACTTTGTAATTATTGTGTAATAACCTATATATTTAGGTGATGGTTAATTGCTTAAGCTATAAATAAAGGATTTATTAGATGCTTATTTCCAAAACTAACCATGTTTTTTTTTGTTTTAATTTTTGTATTTAAATTCATGCATATCAGCAAACAAACAGAACAATAAATGACACTAAGAGATGACACTTTCAGGCCTTCAGCTTGCCTTCAGTTGAAATGAATGGTTTCTTCTTTTTTTGAAAAATCAGCCAAAAAATAAAACAACAAATCAATAAATCGAAATCTAGTCGGCGAAGCCGCGGAATCGAGTCGATTCTACCTAGTTGAAAAGATGTTGGTGCTAACTCTGGAACTGGCAACAATTGGAATTCCCTTGGAAACATGACAATCAATTCTAGGAACTCAAAATTAGAAAACAAAAACAAAAGAAGAAACAACAACATATAAAAGTCAAAAACCAGAAAACAAATTGAAAACAAAGAAAAAAACAACTTAAAATGCCTCATGTTCCACCAGAAAAATACGCTAAGCCCATATTAGATAAGATCCGTCTTTGCACTGATTTGCTAAATTACGAGAGGTGGGCTCGATGGGTTGCTGTCGGCTATGTATGGTTACTAATCGTTTGAAACAGGAATTACAGAATGCTTAAATGCTTTGCTTAAACATTAGGTACCTCAAAGATTGTGAGGCGGGGAAGTCCATGTGTCTCAAACCTGTCGCGGACCCAGTAAGCTTTTCCCGACAACGAAAATAATGTGTCCCCGATACACTTGGTTCTTTTTATTTCGACGCGTTTTCATTTCTTAGCTCGCCGGACTTCCCCGCGCGGATCTCGACGCTCGCTGCTTGCGCCGGTCCCTCGTGCCCATCGTCTTCATCATCGGTACGGCATCCCCCGCTCCCTCCACCCCCTCTTCCGAACAGGGATTATGAAGTTCAAAATTGTCCCGGGAAAATTAAAAACTTTTCCCGAATTTTTTTTTTTAAAAAAACTTGAAAAAAGATGAAATTTTCAAGAACAAGAATAAATTTAGACATTTAAAAAAATTGGAAAATGTTCCCAGAATACTTTTTTGGAATGTCAACATTACTCCCGGACTCCCAGCACGCGCATATGCTTTGCAGGAGGTCCTGGATCGGGCAAGGGCGTGCAGAGCGAGCTACTGGTGAAGCGCTTCGGCCTCACGCACATCTCCCTCGGCGAGCTTGTCCGCCAAGAGGTTCGAGCGGGCTCTAGCGTGGGCCGCTTCGTCGCGCCCATCGTCGCGGCTGGCAACCTGGTGCCAAAGGTACGAGTTTTTTTTTTTGGGGGGGGGGCGGGGGTTGGTATGGTGATCGGGTACCTTCCCCGCACCTCAGCAACCGCTCACGTGTATGTAACCACCGCGCCCATCTAGGAGGTGATTCTGGAGCTGCTCAAGCGCGCCATGCTGACAAACCTCAGGGGCGCTCACGGGTTCCTCATCGACGGCTTCCCGCGCGACGAGGACCAGGTCGTCGCTTTCGAGAAAGAGGTGGGTGTGTGGGCCGACGACGTCATATCGTCATACTGACGCCAAAAGCCGAAAATTAATTTAGTCGTAAATTTAGCAAAGGAAACATTCAGGTGGTGGAATAAATTTAGTTCCATTCATCCATACTGGGTTGGCGCGGCACATGGGCGTGCCGTTACCTGAACTCACTTTGAGACGGCTGTCTTTAGATAAGCTGATAGCCATCATAGGCTATCGGACACAGTTGTCGTATGATTCACCCACTACCACCACCACCATTCCTCGCTCCACGTTCAGATAATTTCGGACACACTTGCCCAAACGTACGACGGGCCTCTAATGAGAAGCCCCTTGTCGCGGAATGCCACACCT
>NW_026267326.1:15976-30263 GCF_000697945.3 Frankliniella occidentalis | reverse complement strand
TCACGGACAGAGGGAGAGAGAAGTCCCTCGCGCGAGGGAGCTAGCCTCCACGTGCGGTGTGCGGAATCACCCTGCTGGCGTCTCAAAATCCTTTCGACGGTCTAGGTCGCGCTCGAAAAGGACGGTAGTCTTTAGCGGGAGCGTGGAAATGCTCGAAACCAAAGCATTATAGCGGCGAGAAAAGTTCTGGGGGATCTGCGGTATACGGCGGTGCGAATCCCCACCTGCAGCAGTTTGATAGCAAGAGGCGAGGCGAGGGGCGATGAAAGTTTGAAATGAGTTTGCCCCCCCCCCTCTCTCACCACCCCGGTGCCAGTCCTCTCACAGCGCGCCCCTCACGGGCGCCGACCTTTTGGAGACGCGACCGTCCTCGCCGTCGTCATCCTCGTCCTCGTCGCCCTCCCCCTGCCCCGCGCCGCCCTGCTGCCCCTCGTCGTCGTCGTCGTCGGGGTACTCGGGTGTGATGGGCGCCCCTGTGGTGGTGGGCTGGGCGGGCGGCACGGCCAGGATGTCCCAGCCCTCGCACCGGTCCTCCGGGCTGCCCTGCAGGCGTCGCAGCGACCGGCACGCCGAGTCTGGAACGGGGATCACGATCACAGGCTCATGTTCTAAACGATTTCTTTGAAAGATATTTTCTTTCTCTTGCGGCATTCGGGTGGCGTAGCGCCGGCGCGTCGCACTGTCCCGCAGCACTCGGCCGCGCGGCGGGTCTGCCTACCCCACGCTCCACAGGCGCTATTGCTCGCCGCTGCAGCTTACCGTCCTCGTCGCACTCGCCGCCGGGGCCCGGGTACAGCTCGCAGACGAAGGGCAGCCTCTTGCGACAGTCCGTGACGGCCCAGGAGCCGCCGGCCGGGCGCCGCTCCAGCACGACGCAATCGTCGGTGGGCAGGCGGTGGCGCGGCTCCCCGGGCGCCCAGGCCCTGAACGGGAAGCAGTCGAGGGGCTCGTCGGACGAGGTGACGAAGAGCCCCTCCTTGGCCGTGTCGTCCAGGTTCACGTAGGCCCTGTTGACGGGCCCGACGGTGCGGTTCTTGGCGTCCAGGCCCTTGGCGGCCAGCAGCGCGGCCAGCCCCGCCGTCCTGGCCTCGCTCAGGACGTGGGCGAGCTCGCCGCTGTCCTCGCGGCACTGGTCCCCCGCCGCCGAATAGTTGGCCCGCTCCGGCCCCGTCGACAGCCCTCGGACGCGGAACAGCCCCACCCCGGGCACGCAGGACCAGCCTACCTGGGCTGACGACGCGGATCAGCTCAAGGGACCCGCCAGGGAGGTGTTCGCCGTGCCGCGACGGGCGTACTCACGCATAGGATCCGTGAACAGGCTGTAGTAGTCGTAGGCCTCGTCGCGCTGGAGCGACGACAGCTCCTGGAACTCGGGGCAGTCCAGCACGAGGCACGAGCTGCTGAACTGGCCGTCGCCGCGGGGCGCGTCTGTGGAGCAGTGCGTTGTGTTACGTGCTCGGGGGAGTCCAACCTCGCAAAGCCACGACGACCAAGTCTACCTCTCGGACTGTAGTTGAAGGCCAGCCCTCGGCGCGAAGCCGCCAGGTCAGCGCACCGGCCTCGGGAGGTGACGTTGGCCTGCGCCACCACGGACATGGCCGAGCGCGAGCACCGCCGCACCAGGTGGAACACGGGCGACCCTTGCTTCTCGACCTCGTCACAGAGGAGAACCAGACGTATTGCCTTGGCTACCAAGTCCACGCATTTCGACCAGCCGGAGTGTCAGTGGGATGCTCCAGTATCGTACCTGGACACACCGCAAAACGGCGGACAGCAGGGGCGGCACGGTTAAAACCAGTGCGAGGAGGGGGACCGTTTGACGATACATTATCGGCTGGCATTTGCGTCCCCAACCGTTCTATGGGCCCCGGTGCAGCTAACTGAATGGGCGAGCATGTCCCGCTATCCGGGGCTGAAGCTGTGCTCGACTCTGGACCAGCAGAGCCCGACGAGATGATGAGGGAAGGCCATTACGCTGTCAGGGCGGTGATGAATACGCGTATAACAGGACAGTGTGACGTGGCTTCTGCAGTCATACGAAAAACACCACACACACACACAACTAGGTTGTTGACAAATTAGTGAAGTTTGGTGTATTTCAAATTTTCTCCGCTAGATTACAACAAATAAGGCATGAATCGTCGTCTAACACTCAGCTATTCTTCTTAGATCGACATGAAAAAGTGCTTCGAGATTTAGAACATTTTTCTACAATACATTAAGTTTTATGTAAAACTGAACGTAAATATTATTTTGTGCTGAAAAAGGGCAATTGAAATGAAGTTTAGAAAATGACTCAAAATAACAGACGGTAAGCCAACAACTATTAATATTCAATCACATGCTTTTTTTCTTAAAGCTCTTGTACATTTTGCATTTTACTTGTAATGCTCAACTAGCATACAACAACAGAGTGCAATGTACAGAACAATGGGTCAATTTTGATACAACCCAGGGTTAATTTCTCTAGTATTCCAGTTCTAGAATAATTATGTTAAATCACATTTACTCAGTCTTGTGGCCCAAACCATTAGCTTATGCCTGCCATATGGGAATTGAAATTAGATGCAGTTGTCAGAAACAATGTATAAGAAAAGGAGATAAAGAACACTTTGTACTTGTTCTTTAAAAGTACAGCTTGGTTGCAACGTAATTTTTTCAAGCATTTTGAAAATTAATTTTGCAGAAAACTATGTACAAAGATAGTAATTAAACAAAAAAAATGAATTTTTTGAACTTAATTTGCTTTTCCTTATTCTCTGAATAATGCAGAAAATATTTGAACTAAGGGAGGGAAAAAAAGGTACAGTGCACTTTTTAAAAACATTGAGCGGCTTTACTAATGCACTGTTGGTCATAAATACGTATTTGTTCCCAGAACAATTCTTTTTACAATGCAGAAAAAAAAGTATTTTTATGATATGGAAAGGTGCAGAGAGACTGGACTCCTATCTAGCTTAATTACTAGATCAGTGTTAGTACACAATTCTATTGCTAAAGGAACCAAGCGTTGTCACTTGGACCTTTTCATTTGTATCACAGTTAACAAATATTGCTTCAAACACTACTCAAAAAGTGTAAAACAATACCGAAGTGCTCTAACACACTATTGTAGAGTACAGTATATTGAGCTAAGTTCATCAAGAGTCTATAAAGATTTGACTACTAGAGGAGCCATAACAAAAAAATTAATTATGAATGAATCATACCATCAAGTTGATAATTCTTTTTTATAAGGGATCATGCTAATGAAACATGTAACACTACATACTTAGTTGTAGTAATCACCATTTCAGACAAAGATTATTTGATATGGAAGAATCTTACCAATTTCAATAATATTTACACAAAATCATGCTGTAGAAACAGATAAACCTACTATTACATTAATTATGATAGAGTTAACCACTATTTTTTGTTTGAAAGAATAACAGGTAACTTTTTTAGATGACAAAACTAAACTACAACAGCAACAACTAGCCTAGTAATAAGACATCAGCCCCTCAATAAACAACAAAAATGTACAAACATAGAAAATATTAAGTCAATGAGATGGATAATATGTGATTGAATGTTATTTCTGAACAGGCAAAGTATTGCTGCCAGCTGAACCAATCACTCTGTCACGAAGACGATCAAAATGGTTCTGAACCTGTTTCATCTGCTTGCGGAGGGAGCGAGTTACTTCTTGCTGTAGCTCTTGGACCTGATGGACATCCTGAAGAACCTGATCATATTCTTTCTTCACTCGATGGACTTCCACAAGTATGTCAGAGAGACACTTGGGGTCCAAACCATTGTTGTCATCCAGCTCCTCTTCACCAGGTTCTTCTGATTCCTTAATTTCCTCTGAATTGGTGTCCTTGAAACAGCCTTGATTGAGAATGTTGTCCTGAGAATATGATAATTCATGGTGATGCATCAATAATAAATACAAGAAGCTGGGTACCTGAAAATTTAGGCTAGTGAGAATGGTTTCACAACTAGTTAGGAAATTTCATGTATCAAATAAACGTATCTCTTTTTCAAAATTTCTAAAATAAATCTGTTGAAGTTTTACAAATGGAACTGCGACAACCACACATTCTACATGTCCCGGTACTTTGCGGGGTTTAAAACGGCATCTAAAGAAAGTACAAGGCACAAACAATAGCATCAAAGCATATTTTGGGGGAATTTCAAATTTTGCAAGCTCTCTTGTTCTGTCAGGGGAACAAGATAAATTGAGGAACAGAATGAGGAAAACCCCTCTATTATTCCTATGAAAAACTGCAGTACAAAGAAAGCTATAGTATTCAAAATAAAATATTACCTTCAAGACTATCTTCCCTGCTTTCAAAACCAGAACTAGGTAGGAACAAGATTTCTATTAAACAATGAATTCATGAAGTTGAAGAAACTGTTAATTGTGGTGGGGTATAAGTACAATACAGGTAATCATAAGAAGACTTTAAAAGGTTTCTTGGGGCGAATGTAAACAAACAAAAAAAAGTGGTTAGTATTAACTGAAACACACAATGATCCATGGATGCGTCTTTGTCAATGACTTACATCTACTTCTTTCGGAAGAACTTTTGCTTCAAACTGGTCCAACCGCATAGTCAAAATATCAAGCTTACTGTCAGCTCGCTCCATCTGTAAGGGTGGAAGGGACAAAGTAGGTTAAGATAAAAATGGTGATAAACAAGCACAATTTGGGGGTAAAAGCTATCACAACAAAAACTGGTTTTGTAGATTCTTCAAAGGGTTATGTCATTGGGTGCGGCTCGTTGCCGGTTTAAGAGAAAAAAATACTGTTTCAAGAACAATTTTTTTGAAAAATCAAGTGGAAAATCATTTTAACGGATTATATTGCTATTCTTTTTTGTAATTATTTAATAAATAGATTAGAAATCAAAATAAAATGTAACGAAAACAACGCTTCCACTCATGTCTTTCTGCTAGGCAGCAGCGCCGATGTCATATCATCGTCTTACCTGCGACTCCATTTTGTGCACAAGATCCTCGAGACTTTCCATTATGGAGAAATTGATGATACTGATGGACCGCTACACAGAAAATCGTCTTGAATTACTTTTTCAACTCAAAATCTTTGAGCTTGACTGGACGAGAAGAATTTTGTATTGTACTTCTTACTTCTTGAAACGGCTATTCGCACTTCACAATGTCGCCAACCCCTCTTAAAAAATATGATTTACAAAACAACATGAATATTTTTTCGTGGGCACTATATTTTTGAAATCTTAAAAAAGGAAAGTAAGATTGAAACCTGTGTGTTGTTGTAGTTGTGAGTTGTGTCGTACCATAGTTATCTCTCTGGCCGTACGCGCCAGCCGTTAGCCAACTGCCCACTTTTCCTTCTGCTGTCAAACTTAACAACAAAACCCAACTACAATGTTTAAAAAAAAGCCGGATATTCCACCTAGACCAAAAATTCCAACTGTAGAACAAATAATCGAAGATATAGACCATTCTTCTCCCGATGACAATATTTTCGTTAAGTCTTTCAACAGTGAGTGTTCCATATGTAGGAGAACGTTAGAGGTTAATGCATGTGACACAGTTGTCTCAAGAAATTTTGGAAAGAAAACACGAGATTAATTGACAATTAAGCATGTGCATGTAGCTCCAATTGCCTTAAGTTATTCATTTCTTTTCTAGGTGAATCAAAACGGGAACCTACGGTTCAATCCAACGAGTCTGAAACTGTTTACTCGAAAGTCAAAGATTTTGTAGAAATAAACACTAATCTAAGAGATATGCTTCGTAAGTTAGAAGATCAAAACGAAGCTTTAAAAATTAGTGATCTCGAACTCAAGGCTATGGCAGAAGACATACGTAAGCAAGCACTGGAAGCCCTTCAGTAATTTTACTTTGATACCTGCCTTCAAGCTTAAACAAATCATTATTTTTCTTACTTTTGTTACATTGTCCTAAGATTTATGGTACACCTATGTGAGGATATCTTGTCTGATGGAATTCACATAATTAGCTGACGCCGATTTGATTGAATAAACTGTTCCAAGATTTTCTTTTTCCATAATTTGCAAAGCTCTATCAAGGTTTATCCTACTTACTAGTTTTAAGAGAACTGAACTTCAAGTGAGTAAGTTTTATTTACACCATCATCATATTAAATACAATGTCACAAAATGCTGATTTGAGTAACAACTTCTTAACAGAATATAAAGACCTTATATAAAATAATGATATATCGATAAAATGAATACTGTTCATAACAGTAGATTAAATTGGACATAGGATATATACATGATTACAAGACATACCAGTCTTTTAGTTGAACAAAGAATGACTCAACTATGATTTCATAAAAGCCGACAGTACCGTACATTTAAAAAGAATCTCATTTCAGTACACAATTAAGGTAAAGTCAAAAACTAACTCACTGTCAAGATTTTTTTTGAAAATGGTTTCTGTATGTAAAAACCATTAAATATTTCTTCTAAACAACTAAGTTTTTGCAGCAGTCTGCAAGTATATAACATTACATCTTCTTTGGCAACCACCAATCTAAAGATTAGATTTAGATGTGTCCATTAGAGGAAAATTTCAATAGCCTTTTACTTTTGTATTTAATGAACCGATTTAAATTAGAAGTGGCTGTCATAACAACTGAGTAATGGTCCCCTAGGTTTTTCCTCTGCATACGAACCTGTAGATGAAGAAATTAATATGAATATTTTGTAAGTGGTGGGGAAAGAAGTTATTGGATGAAACAGGATAAAAGGCACGCAATTATTACCCTGCTCTTCAATGGTCCAGCAAATGACCGCAATTTGTTGACCAAATCAATATCGAAAGCAGCTTGATCGGTTTCATCCTCTCCAAACACATCAAATATGCAATCAAGTGCCTCTGCAGAAACCCAAACCTCGGCATCACGAGATGCAACATCCAACAGAAACTTCCCAATTACCTGCACAGAATTAATGAAAGTTCATTTTTTAAATTATTATTTAGGAAATGGCAGTATTTTTACAATAGGTACAAAATAAAGAAACTACATCAGAAGACCAGATTTCTTTATGGGCAGAAACAGTGTTTCATGTAGGAGTGAAATTTCAGCTGCTTCAATGCTTACCAGTAGATGGGGTGAACAAATAGGAGCTAGCATTTGTCCAATACAACCAACAATTCGAATGAGATTTGCTCTTACGTTGGGGTCTTTACATTGACTTTCACCTTTCAGAAGAATCTGCAATAAAACTGCTGAATACTGGATATGTTTTCTTTTTATAAATCAACATTATAACATCAACTCTTACTTGAAGATCATCAGCACTTAGTGATGAAAACTGTGTAGCTTTTGCTTGAGCAAGACGTAAAACTGCAGCTCGCATCACAGATGTTGCTGCCTCAAGAAGTGGCAAATCGTCAGATTCTGCAAGAAAGCGAAGATTTGAGATGAAACAAAGAAATTAAAATCTAAATACTAAAGAAAAAGAAAACAAAACCTTACTGGTTTTCTGAAAAACGAGTTTTGTTGTCTCAAGCCACATATTGTACAAATCATTACAACCACCCAGCTCCTCAAGGTCCATTACTGCTATTAAATTTTGCAGACACAAAAATGCTCTACTGCGAAGTGAATTGACTCTGTGGAAAAGTAAAATAGATGCAATGTCTTATTTCCAATACAAAATTGTCAAAGGGTAAAGAAAACAGCAAACACAAAAACAACCATTTAAAAGGTAAAAATAAAACAAACCTGCTAAAAATAACTTCACAGTCCATATGCTCTTGTAACATTTCACAAACATTTTCGGCAGGTAAAATAGTTTTATCCCACACCTTAGTTACTAAACGTTGGCTCACAATAGCTTCTAAAATCTGATAAGGACATAAAAACAACTTTAAAAGGGCAGGTCATGTGAAAAAGAAAAAAAAAAGATATGATCCTATCTATAATTACATCAGAGGAAATTCCAAAGGGAACAGATTCTGGCCCCTTTGATTCTTCAGTATAACTTGACTCGCTCATTCCTTCGGATTCAGAATCATCAGCATCCATACCATCCTCATCATCATCTACGGGTCAAAACAACATTATTAAAACTTTGATCAACAGAGTAGATAAAAAGAACTTGGCATTAGAATCCAGTAAGGAAGTTATTCTATACCTTCACCAGAGCATAAATTTGCTAGAACTTCTAAAGAAACTAACTGTGCTTGTAATAATCTAGCTGCATCAGATATTAATTTCTCTTCCTTTTTAAGCATATCAGCGGTCCTATCTTCTGGCACAGGGCGTCTTCCTCTGGCCTTAGAGCGTCTGTCACAATTTTTGGTCTTGCCATTTTCTTCATCATTTTCTTCTTCATTCTCTTCTTCCTCATCTTCCATTTCCTCATCAACAGCATCCCTTATCCTTTTCCTTCTGGGGTTGAGCTTCTGAATATCAATTTCAAGTTGGCTTGTGAGTTGGTTTAGCATTTTTCGTTGGTCATATTCTAATGCGAATGAAAGTGTAGCCATTATCAGAGACAATCGGCTGGGGTCCATGGCTTCCACAGCTCCAAAATTAATATTAATGAGAATTCCTATGGAAAAAGAAACTTCCGTAAAACAAGTCTTAAATAAAATCACCAACTAAAAAACACTCTCCTAAGTGTGACAGACCTGCAACTAAAACTTTAAACAGCATGACATTTGCATCTTCATTTTGAGAAGTAAGGATCTGTTGAAGGTTGGACCCCAAGTCTTGCATCTTTAACACAGCATCTTGATTTTCTTCAGTTACTGTGTGCAGACACTCAGCTAAAATAAAAATAAAATACAGATTGAAATGAGAAAAGTACAAAGTCGTAGACTGCAGCAGAGATCCTAATTAGGTACAGCCTTTTTGAGTCACACTGTGACACGCCTTAGTGTACGAAATAACACAAAATCACATACCAACAGCTGTTGAAATATCTAATCCAAAAGTACTGACATCAAGACAACGCACAAGAAGAGGAAGAATTTGTGCATTGTTGAAGTACTTTAGAGCAGTTGCATTACTTTCACTGTGCACAAAAAGAGGAGTTTCAAGTTAAAGAAATAAGTACGGAATAAAAGAAAAGTGAAACAATAATACTACAGACCACAAATTCCATAAAATGTTCACGGCATTGACAAGAGTATCAGAGTCCACATCTTTTTCAGGTGTATCGGATGATTTAGGTTGCCATTCATTTCCATACTAAGGGAACATGATAAAATTATTAGTAATAAGAGTAAAGACAACAGCACTCAGAGCAATGATACAGATAAAGAATGATTCTCACTTTAAGAAGTAGAGAGCAGAGAGAGGTCATTATATCCTGTTCAACGAGAACGTCACAAAATTCTGGTCCACCGCTAGCTGTTAAGTTCCTGAAAACAGATACCATACGGCATTGATTATGACATAGGAATTATTTCCCTAACATAATTGAAGTACAATGCAGTGATTTTCATTAAAGTTTAATAGTAATCCCACCTGAGGGCACCAGATGCAGCATTGCGAACATTGGAACTAGGATCAACAAGTAATGGTCCTGCTATGCGTACAAGGCGATTCTTAGCTACCTCTGCTAAAGTACTGCCATCAAAGACATCGGCCAACATGAATAATCCTGATATTTTCTCTTCTTCTTCATGGGATTGCAGCTAACAGGGAAAAAATAAACTTGTCATAGTTGAGCAACCGGTACGGCAGAACACCCCCGTGTTTCGGGAGGTTAGAGAGGAATAGCAGAAAACAATTCACAACTAGTAACGGAGGTTAAAGATACGACATAGACAATATACAACAATAGTCGTAAAGACTACATGTACCGCAGTCAATTGACAACCATTTATTTACCTTTTCCACAACATTTTCTACCAACAACTCGCTTTTAGTCTCTGTACTACTGCCCCCATCCTCTTCTTTCAAAGACGCAGATTGATTACCATTCAAACCAACAGGATCATGCCGTGGTCCTCTGTTGCGAATTCTCTTTGCCTTCCCCATTGCAAACAAATTGTGTCTCTACAAACGACAATTATGCCCAAAAATTGTGTTGTGATTAACCAACGTCAACGTGGGAGGGACCACTGCGGATAACCACCTCCGACGGACGGGCGGCGTGCAGCGAACGATCTCGAGCAGAGATCGAAGCAGGAAGTTGTAGTACCGGAAGATGATTCAAATGTGTCTAAGTTGGAGCGAAAATAGCTTTCGTTCGAATTTGGTTATACGGCCCTTTCTCAAGAAGCTTGAGCAAGAAGTCAAGAATTTTCCCACCTTCAGCCATACGTCGTCTGTGAACTGAGAGTTCAGGCGGACCCGTGTACATATGAGCAAATTCGAAATTACCTTCCAGCTGCCAACGAGCCATGAGGGGTGTCTTCCTAGTAATCTAGTAATCATGAGATGCACTCCATACTTTGTTGAAGTGAGCTCCTATTTCTTTATCTTGCTGTACTTGGCTACCTACATGTTACTTTTATAGTGGCTAGGAAGTTTAAATTTGGAAAATTCAATGAGTTAAGAATGTGATTAGGAAACAATATAGTAACATCAGGAATGAATTACAAAAGTCATAAAACATTTACTCAAACAGTTACACAATAAGTTATTATTCCCTACAAAGTCTCATAAAATAGCTCCATTTAAGTCAGAGCAGGATACTTGAAAGAAATGCCTACTTGCTGAGGAGGATTAAAAGAACAATGCTGAAACTGTTCAGAAAAGAATGGGAGATCAATGGTAGGAATATGAAAGATGCAAAAGAAAATTTGTACAAATCTCACTCCTTTTTTCATATGTTGAATTGCAAAATGACTGACAAATATACATGACACAAAAAAACTTCACATCCATAAATACACAATTGAAAAATGATCACACAAAATTAATAATTTACACCATGTTACCCCATATTGAAAGATCTTATAAATGAACTTTGTGATCAATCGTTTCTGATGATCACCTCAGGGTAATTCATAGAAGTTTCAGATGGAAAAGGATAAGACATCACAAGATTTCAAACAACTCTCCGAACTTCAAAGAATCGTTTCAAATAGTATACTTGTCCTACAGTCATCACAATTAGAACTAGTGCTTCAAAGAAAGCCCACATCACAACTCGGCTGTTCGTACTCTCATTGATCGATCGATGAATCCTGTCTCTCACTTGCATGTAATCTTGCTCATGCTTGACATTTGATAATGATTGTGACAGCTCTTTTATCATCTGTTCTAACTGGTTTTGGTGACCTGAGGGAAAAACACTGAAATTAGACATTGTACTTCAAGCAAACAAAAGTATTGAAAGGGTGACCTTATTACCGTCTTCAGCTGGTTTATCTTCTGTACTGGATTTTTCACCAATTTCCATATTGAACATAACAACTTTAGGTGTCATTGTTGACATCTGGTTACTGAAGCAGTATGTGTAGACGCCAGATGTATGAGCTGCAAATGTGTATTTTCCACTGGTCTCTCGCTCTCCTTGGTGAATTACTTTACCTTCTGGTCCAACAATTTTAACATCTATATCCAGAAATCCACCTTCTGCTATTTCAAACATTAGACCTGAAACATAAATTACATGCTTAATGAAAGAAATCCGAAACTCCTTCGCAGATTCGTAGAAAAGAGATTCATGATTAAGTGAAAGGATGTTACTTCCAAAATAATGACCACATTTGACAATACTTTTTGAGGAAAATAAGACTTTCAAAATAGACCGGCCTAACCTGCATAAAGACTTACCCATTTTAGTTCCCGTCTCTACCTTGTCAAAGAAACATTCTTCTGCATGTGCATCGACGGTAATGAAATATGCGTTAACATTTGTAAGATATGTACATAAAACGCAAAATAATAATCCTAGACACTTCGAATCCATCATTGTGAATTTCCCAAAACACCACATCTAAACGTCGGCCACGTCAGGCTACAAGCTACGCCTTCTTGAAATGTCACAACAGTTGCTGTTGCTTTGCTTTCTGCTACTGCTACTACTCGATTCTCCCATCTGCATCACGTCTTCTGCTTGGGGAGGACAAGGAAGGATTACGTTTCTTCGTTGGTGGTTTTGCTTCATATATTTATTTTTTGAAAATTCTCTTCAAGTAATGCACTTTTACTGACATTTTCACACTTTTGCAACTAACTGCTTTAGTAAAATTTATCACAGGAGTTTCTCACTGAGGTATGTCGTTCATTGTTTTGAAATGCCTACTTACATGTGTGTTTTAGACATGGGGTTATAATTGTATGCAATGTTTTTATACAGAAATGTTCTGCCTCAATGCATTGTCCAAGAAACTTCGTCCCGAGGTTTTATTTGGACAAACATCCCGAAATAGAGCTACGTTGGAAAATTGGGCAGTTCTGGTTGATAAAGAGAATAAAGTTTCACGATGGAGACAACTTAATGATCAGGTCTTCGAACCGTTAAAGAAAGGGGAAGAGAGACGCCCTGCAGTAAGTAAACCTTTATTCATACATTACGCTTCTTGATTTGCTTTTTATCTCTTTACTACTTTCACTTTCATTTCATGTGCAGTTACGTAGTTGATGAATTTTCCCCTTTGTTCACTTATCTTACCTATCTGATTTTAATTTGTTTCAGTTTGTGTGCCATGAGAAGAGAGACATTTGGTACAGCTTTAAAAAGTTGTATATAGTTTCTTGCTTTGTCAGAGGACTTTCAGTGGATGATGCAGTTAATCAGTTAAATTTTGTACCCGCAAAAGGTGCAAAGATTGTAAAAGATACAATTTTGGAAGCACAAGAAATAGCTGTTAGAGACCACAATGTAGAGTTTAAAAGTAACCTGTGGGTTGGTAAGTACCTAGCTGCCATAAATAAAAATATCAATTAATTAACAGGATCTTTGACCCTTTGTGTCCAAACTGTCTTAATATCGGAGAAAAATGTTTCTCTTTTTCAGCTGAATCTTTTCCTGAACACTCATATAGAATGATGGGATACCGTAGACATGCAAGAGGTGTTATGCATCCAATCAAGCTTGGCCATGTTCACTACTTAGTTCGTTTAGAAGAAGGACCTCCACCCAAGCATTATTATTATCATAGTCGTCCAAGAACACCTCAAGAACTTCTGGATCAGTGGTTTGAGGAATTACGGGCGAGAAAAATATCAAATTCTCTTTGAACAAATATCCCAGGTTATTGTCATTGAAAGCATTTTCCCAGTATAATTTACTTTGAGGGGTGAAATAAATTTACTTGTGTTTCAATCTTGTCTTATTGGTTGATTGTTTCTGAAAAACCTTCAATAGTGGTGAGAGGTAATGCAACTCTGGCAGACTCTGTAGAGGCGCAATGTAGTAGGGTACAAAAAAGAGGAGGAAATTGAAGAAAATCCTGGGACATATGCATGTAATGACATTTTATTTTAACTCTGTATACAGAAGTTATCTTTAAGCTGCCCCAGAATAACTCAAATAAATTACAATTCAGCTTCGGCTTTTAGATTCATGTTCATGGTAACTTTATTGGGTCTGATCATATATTAATTATTTTTTTATGTTTTTGCAATGCACTTCACATACTTCATGATTGTGATATTAAGAAACATAACATTAATGACTTTTTTGGAAGGAAGTAGTAATAACTTTGCATTGCAATGAATAAATATTGGCTATCTTTTAGACTCGAATGTATGAAATACAAATAAGCTAAAATGATAAGATATTGGGTAATCACCTCAAATTTAGAGATAGTAAAAGTTTCTTTACTTCATAGCTTTACAAGTGTTTTCTACTGATTTTTTACTACATTGCATACAAGGTTCTTGTTATAGCTTAATGACACACACATACACACACTGACAAGTTCTGATTTTCTGAGCAGAGAAGTATAATAGTTGATTTATCAATAATTCCAGAGGAATTTGTCATTAAATGAACACTTTCACACTGGCAATTACTCTTTAAAGTAACCATTATGATAACCCTTGTAACAATTTGGACTTTTAAAAGTTTGTGTGTCAGTTAAGAAAACCTTTTAAATATCACTCTTAGCCAATTTAGGAATACACAATGACACTGGTATAGACACCTTTAAGGCTCTGAGCTATCACAGGATTGTCATAAGAATTTACTATTAATGGCACAGTAATAATATTGCATGTTGACAAACATTCACTTTCATTCATACATACACAGATACACACAATCATCCGGATCACTTCTATTATACCAGACATACGAGCACAGGGGAACATCTGGTAGGTCCCCTCACTAGAAGGTCCCCCCCAATTATTTTATGATTTTTTAAATATTTT
>NW_026267326.1:14901-15501 GCF_000697945.3 Frankliniella occidentalis | reverse complement strand
TTTAATCAGTGTGTAAAAGTGTGTTACCTCACCAGTCTAATAACATCGACAAATGTGAATAAAACAAAAGTAACTGGAACTATGAATCTATCAGTCTCCCCCTCCCTCCCTCAATCCTACAGCGCACAGCCTTTTACTACTGAATTGAACATAGCCTGATTCTCGTTCTCACTTTAAAAATGCAAGCTATGTTCAGTTCTGCAGTTAAATGCTGCGCGCTGCAGGATTGAGGGAGAGAGGACGAGAATGATACGTTCATAATTCCAATTACTTTTGTTTTATTTGTATTGGTTGATGTTATTAGATTGGTGACGTAAGATACTTTTACACACTGATTGAACTTTAAGCACTCCTCAAACTCACCGCCACCAGATTGATCCAAAAGAAACTTAGCTTGTCAGGGCGGGCCGCATGGAAACTCCATAATCACATAGAAGAAGTACAGAGATTGTGTGATAGTAATGAAGTGGGAATGTTAACTTCATTATCCTCTTTGATTAACACCTTTGATATGTTTTCTAATTCAAAAGCTTCTTACCGTGGGTAAGTACTGGAGCTCCCCCCTCCTAGAGCTCCCCCCTAACATTTTTCGTATTTTTC
>NW_026267326.1:9951-14265 GCF_000697945.3 Frankliniella occidentalis | reverse complement strand
AGTAAAAATTTCTAACAAATTAAAAGTAAGTATCAGTTCAAGATCACTACTTTCCTAGGTAGCAAACAGTAGCCTGGTAGCGCATAGAATTCACATCCAAGAATCATTTTTGAACCAAGAATGTGCATACTGTGCGCTAGTCTGCTACCTGGGACAGGGAAGACCAATAAGAAAAATTTGATCTGTGACTGAATATTTTCAAAAAGATAAGCATTATCACATCTGTGCCTAGCAGCACTGACTTTGGCTGCATATAAGAAAGATGAGACAAGATCAGTATAACTAACTACACAATTTAGTTATGTTGCTTAATTTTGCTGAATGAAACTCTATTAAGCAATTTGCAAATTACAACATTTTTTGCCCCAAGTATTCAAGAGTATGAGAAACACAGAAAGGTGGACTTTTGATTTTTAATAAGGAGTTCAGCCGTAAGGAAATATATTGCCTAGAAGTAATTGATAACTGACTACCCTGACTACACCAAAATGCAACGAATAGTACACTTCAATGCTCCTAGAAATCCACACAACAGTTGATTGTTGACATTGATTGTGCATTTAATGTGCTACATGCAAATTAAATGTGTCACCAAAGAGCAACCAGCTTATGAGGTTTTTTACGCGCACTGAATGTAATTCAATGTGTTCGCGCTACTGGGGAAGTAAAACTTGTGGTGTAATACAGTTAAGGTACAAAATTTCATATAATTATCAAAATCAAGCTAAGAAATCAAATAACATAGTAAAGATAGAACGAATAGAACTATAAAGCTGATGCCTGAGCTACTTTGCTATCAGATTCAGATCTTGTACAATAGAACTTTTTATGAGTCATAAAGGAGTCATAGAGGGTAAATTTGATGTCACATGTCTTACAATACTTGGGCCCTGTTTTGTTATTATTTGCACTCACAATTTCGTCTCTGCTTATATCCTCCACACTTTGAAGGGATGCTTTGGAGTCCTCCAATAACAAAGGTGATGCTCTAATTGAGGAGCGTTCTTCCACGTCATTGACAAATATAGGTTCTTCTTTTACTTTGAACTCTTCTATTCTTTTAAACTCTTCATCTTGTTTTTCCTGTTTAACTTTAACTCTGTTTGCTCCATTAAGTGCATTAGGAGGTCTTTGGTCATCAGATGTACTGGAGGGATTTAATGATGTCGGTAGGGCATTTTCCTCTGAAGATCTACCGTGAGCATGTTTAACATGATGCCGCAAATTATTCTTATCTAAAGTTGTGTAACTGCAATAGTCACAATTAAACTGCTTATCAGCATCTGATCTCCCAGCCGACCCGGACCCTGGGAGGCTTGATGCTTCAGTTGTGGTTGTCAGGGATGACATGTGGGCTGGAGGAGTTGGAGGAGTTGCCAAGGGTGCTGGTACTGGGATTGGTGCTGGAATAGCAGCATCATCCTCCATGACACAAGTAATGTAGTTTTCCTCCTAAAAAATCAATAAACTCATTACTTAAAATAATCACATTAAAATTTATTGAGGTGTATGTATTGTGTAAATTTACGTACCTGCAAGTCCGGAAGGCCTTTTTCAAAATGCATGCGTATATGGGTGCGCATACCCCGCAATGTATTTCCCTTGTAGCCACATAAAGTACATCGGAATGCCTTAATTCCATTGTGGGTCTCCATATGTCTTTGTGCAGCAGATATAGTGGGACTGGTGACTGGGCAACAGGGGCACCTCCATCCACTTCCAACCACCAGCACGTCACATTGATGACTGAGGGCTTGTTCAGCAGGGACTGTGGCCTGTTAAGAAGAACGACTTTGTACTAGTTGCAACTCACGACAAGAGAGAAAAAGAGAGAACGGGAGGCAATCTCACCTTGCATTTGGGGCAGCGCCGTTTTCCCTTGTCCTCCACCACTTTGCCCGGCCCAGGCGCCTGCATGACACCGTCCTGGCCCAGCGGCCGTTTGGGGCAGTAGTAGGCCTGGTGGTGGGTCAGGTTGTCGAGGGACGCAAACTTGATAGGACACCGCGCGCAAATGTACTGCACGTGTGTTGGGGCGGCGCCAGCTGCAGGGGCTGGGGCAGCGGGGGCGGCGGGCTGCGGCTCCGGGGGCGAGCTGGACGACGGGGAGCGTGCCACCCCCGGGCTGGGGGCATTGCTGGCCTCCGCCGGGGCAGCCTCCTCCTGCAGCCGCGCCTGGCAGTAGTGGCGCTTGTGCGCGAGGTAGTTCTCGTGCCGGCAGAACACGATGTTGCACTCCATGCACTTGGACACGCCGTGCTTGACGTGCACCTGCGGGGGCGGCGGCGGCGGTTGCGGTGCCACTTGCTGCTGCAGCTCGGCCGCCGAGACGGCCGCCATCCGGAGGGCCAGTTCGATGTTGGCGCTTAGAGGACTAGTAAGGTGGTTGCCCAGCAGCAGGGGCAAAGAGCTCTGCGCGAGGCCCTGGGCGAGGCCCTGGCTGATGCCGCGGCCCGCAAGTACGGACTGCAGCAGCAGCTGGGGGTCGGGGCCCACCACAGGGACCCCGGAGCCCGCAGGGACCCTCTCGGACTCCGTCGACTCCTTCTTGACCAGCCCGGCGTGCACCACGCCGTTAGGAGTGCGGCGGGGCGACTTCTTGCCGCCGCGGTCCGTCGGCGACAGCGCGGGCGAGTGCGGCCGTTTACGAGAGGGCGGATGGGGCATCGGCGGTGGCGACGGCGACGGGCCCAGGCCCGGGGGCGGCGCGGGCGACGGCGAGGAGCAGGTCGACGAGGCGGACAACATCAGAGGGATGCTGGGCGCGCACACGATGTCCTCGTGCTCGTGGTCCTGCACGTGCACGTCCTCGTCCATGTCCTGGTCCGGCTCGGAGCAGTCCGACGCGCGCCGCGGCACGCTCAGGTCGAGCGGGCCGAGGCCCTGGGCGCTGCCGGGGTTGGTGGCGGGGGCACTGCCGGCCACGCCGGGGGCGGGCGAGGCCTGCTTGCCGTCGCGCTGCCGCTTGGGGGCGGCCGGGGCGGACTGAGGGGACGGCGACGGCGACGGCTGGGGCGGCGCGGCGTTGGCGGGAGCTTGCCGCGGCCGGCTGGGCGACGGCAGGTTGGCCGTGGCCACGGCCTGCAGCGAGCCGTCGGGGAGCCACAGCAGGCAGGCGGCGCCCAGGACCGCACCCGCGCCCACCCCGAGGGCCGCGCTCAGCGCCGCGCCCTGCACCACGCTCGCGCCCTGCAGCAGCGAGTAGGGCACGAGCAGCGGCGGGTTGGTGGGCAGCGCGAGCAGCGCCTCGTTGCCGGAGGCGTGGCCGGGGGACCCCGCGGCCGCGCGCGTGGGCAGCGCGGGGCCGGCGGCGGGCCCCGGGCCGCCCTCCACGGGAGAGGGCGACGCGGACTCGGATGAACCCCCGGCTCCCGATCCCTGCGAACAAGACAAAAACTCGATAGAACCAACTTCCACACAGGGAGGTGCGGGTGCTGTCCCGCGCGCGTCCGCATCTCGTCTTTACTCACCTTCAGTACGTGTCGGGTGCTGCAGTAGTGCTGCTTGTGCGCACGGAACGTCTTGTACGACGAGAACCTGATGTCGCAGTCCTGGCAGTAGCGGTCCACGAAGGAGGCGGCCGCGTCGGCGGGCTCCGCGGGCTGCACCTGCAGCTGGAGCGGCAGCTGCAAGGGGGGCGCCACCGCGCCCGTCGCGGCCGGCGGCGAGGCCGTGTGCATGCGCATGTGTCTGTTGAGGGACACCTTCTTGTCGGCCGAGTAGGAGCAGTGCGGGCACGAGTACTGCTTGGGGTGGCCGGCGCCGGGCTGTCCCCCGGACTGGCCGCCGGCCGCGCCACCCTGCGCCTGGCCGCCGCCCTGGGCCACCTGCGCGCCGCCTTGGGCCGCCCTCTTCCCGGACTCGCTGCCGTCGGCGGAGTCGGCGCGGGGCGCCATCAGGTCCGCGCCGTCACCCCCGGTTGTACCCTCGTCAGCCTCCACGATGGGACCTGCGGCAGAGGAGGGGAGACGGTCAGGTCAGCTCGACGACCTCGTCGGCCTGCTCGAGGCTAGAGGGCAGACGGAACTCACCTTTGGGGCCCTGGGCGTTGGGCCGGTGCGAGCAGTAGTACGTCTGGTGGGCCTCCAGGGTGCTGAGCGACGAGAAACGGATACCACACGGCTCGCATCGGAACGCGACTGCTGCAACAAGGGCCTCCAGTCAGCACTACATCACATCGGCATCGCTAGCAGGGGCGGGTGGGGCGGATGGGAGGCCGGTGGTGGGGGCGCGGCGACGGGCGGCGGGGTGCAATCATCGCGGGCCACAACAGCTGAGCTTGTGATGCGATAGTTGACAGTATCTGCCCCCCCC
>NW_026267326.1:6237-9836 GCF_000697945.3 Frankliniella occidentalis | reverse complement strand
CCCCGAATCGCGCCGCCGCTTCTCTTCTTAAAGATACCGATAAGTAGCGCACAATGACGACCATTGATGCCTAGGGCACACATCGGGCGATACGCGTCCGATCAGCAAACAAGCGATGCGATGACTTTTTCATCAAAGTTTCCGGTGTGCTCGCGGCAGGGCAGACTGGCAGAGCCAAAATAAACACCCCCGATAAACCCCCAGAAAAAAACGTGCGTGAGTGAAAGATGGGAAAAGAGAGGTGAGCCCTCCGATCCGAAATGCAGTGTAAAAAGTCAGGTACTCAGGTCAGCGACGCTTGGATTAAACAATAAGTTTCTGGAAGCCCGACCGAACCTTTGACCCAATTTCGAACGAGACGAAAATGTGGTGCCCCCGTAAACACGAATTTAAATTGTCCATGAAAATATGATTCTGGTAAACTTTATAAGAACCTTTTTGTTCCATCTGGAAATATTTCAATTTTTCCCAATTTTTTTCTGGGAAGATTTCCAATTTCTCCTAAAAAATATCGTGCTTTAAAATCCCTACCCCTGACCGCAGTTCGGAATGATACCGACCTTGTCTGGCCTCGCTGGGGTTGGGCTCGGTGACCGGCGGGGGCGGCGGCGCGCCGGGCAGGAGGGCGGCGGCCACGGCCTCGGCGGAAGAGGCGCCGCGCGGCAGGAACAGGCTGCGGCTCACCGCCAGGGCTGCAACAGACAATAACGCACATGGTCACCATGATGTACAGCACCCGCATCGGCAAGGAGAGCGAAGAGCGTCGGGTGGCGACGTTCGACCTGCGACGTGAACGGCGCGATATCGAAAGTAGAAGAAAAGGAGGCGCTCAGTTTGCCCCCGGTCGCTGCTGTTGCTGCTGCTGCTGCTGCTGCGTCGCTGCTCAGAGAGCCCGAGCGCCCCGCGCGCGCCTCGGGAGAGTGTTGCACGCGAACTGAACAGCCCACATGATCCAGATGGGCGAGAGAGATAGTGAGGGTAATTAACTTGGCAATCCGTGAGCAGCAGCGCCTTCCCCGCCACCTCCCGTCCTCCCCCCGCTCGCCCCGCCGCCCCGCATCCTCTCCGTGCGACCTGACTGGCGCGAGGCGGTGTAGGGCCCGGCCGCCCCCGCCTCCCGCCCCCACACACCACGACCTGCCCGACTGCCGCTACCGCCCAGTCACCCGCGAGAGGCATTGTAGCAAATAAGGAGATTAATTGGTGGGAACTGAAGCTCCGCGCGCGCAACACTCTATGCGTGCGACCAAAACAAACGAGTGCTTTTCGAAAACCCTCGCAAATGAACGTTCCCTTCTGGCCTTATTCGCGAATGGCGACGCGATAAATATGGAAACGGTCGAAAGGACGAAAGGATTAAAACGTTATCGCGGTTCGCCGTGGTGTATCGTTCCGAGGCGCGCCGCACCGCCGCACCGCACCTCGCCAAACGTCGTCGTGCCTTTTGTTTGGCGATGCAGCGGCAGCAGGGTAGGGTAGGGTAAAGGGACGGGTGCGTGAAGGATGTAGGGTATGACATGTTATCTCGGGGCAACACACACACACACACACACACAGAGCGGCCAAGGGAAGGGGAGGGTGTCGGAGCTGTTGGTGTTTCTCCCCTCCCCCCTCCCCTCCCACGCGGGCGGGCCGCGGGCGAGCGAGGTGCCTTATCTCCACACAATTATCTTGATAAGGAATCGCCAGAGCAGAGACGCACTGCGCCACGACGCTCCATTATCTTTATTTAAATGGTAATTCAAACGTTATCTCTCGCCCTCGCCTCGCCGTCTCTCCGTACCCTCCTCCTCCTCCTCCTCCTCCTCCTCCTCCTCCTCCTCGCCCCGCTCCGTCTTCGTACGTGCTCGCTCGCTATGCGGGAGGGGGGTCGCGCGCGTGCGCCGCGCACCGGGACGCGATGTGACTCCGAGGACCTGCCCTCCTGTAGGGAGGACGTCGTCCCGGGACGAGCGGGACGAGTGTATTGCATTCACTTCGCGGACGCACTGCTGTACCGTTGCTGTAGACGATCACGGCATGCACGGGCCCGGAGAGGTGGACTCGCGAGCGCGGCGCGGCGATGCGGCGGGAGGGGAGAGGAGGGGCGTGGTCGGACAAAACAAAAGGAGTGGAGGGGAGGGAAGCGGGGAGAGGAAGGGGAGGGGCGCGGGAAGACCGGCGAGCCCAAATCCAAATATCTCGCCATCTGAGATCCAGGCCGGCGATAACAACCACTCTTTGCTCGCGGGGCCTCGTCGGGGCCAGCGGGGGGAAAAGGGGGAGAAGGGGAAGGGGGAGAAGGGGGAGGGGGAGGGGCGTAGCGTAGATACGAGCTGACTGACGGAGAGGAGGTTGCGGGAGAGCGGGGGGAGGGGGGGGGGGAGGGGCGGCGCGAAGGCCAAACACAGGGTGCGCAGGGTGGGCCCTGATCGCGCACACCCTGTGCGTCCTCTGCACGGTCCCGCCTGTCACAGTGCCTGACGCGCACACGTACGACGGACACCCCGCCGGTCAGGACGGCGGCGGCGGCCCCTCAATGTCGGGCCGCATGTGCGGGGCCAACGCACCGCACCGCCCCTCGCCTATCTGGGCTCCGCGATCACGGGCACGCCCCGCCCCGCCCCGCCCCGCGCGTCTCGGCCCGCACGCCAGCAGGGGACATCGCAGAGCCGAAAGGACGTATAATCGCATAATCGCGAAAAGGCTTTCCCGTGAGTCGCTGCTCGCGCCGCTGCCGGCCCTTCACGTTCTCCATCTGCAAGGGCAGCAGCGCAGCCCTCTTGTCCGCCAAAGCAGTTTTCGCGGACAGCTCGTGCGGACAGCCGTGTCGGTGGGCAGAGCCTTCCCCCCTCCCTCCCTTCCTCGGCCCGGCCCCGGCCGGTATGGATGCACTGGATGCCACAAACTTTATCTGAAATGGGATCTGGCCGTGCGGCCCCAGAGATCCCACAGCGCGATATGGTGGCGGCGGCGCGGCGCGGCCGAGCCCGCCAGCAGGCAGGCGGTGGCGCGGAGTGGCGCGCGGCGGGCGCAGCATACAGACACTTCCTGCTGCAGTGGTCGGTATCACTGGGACCGAGGGGGGCGTGTCCATTCACAGGGTGACACGCAGAGCCGTCCAGCAGCAGCAGCAGCGGGCACTGCTCTCACCGGGCTGCATCGACCGCTCCTTATCTACTAGCCGTGTCCTGCGGGCTGGGCTGGGCTTGTCGGCCAGTCTACCGAGGATGAAGCGAGAGTTCCGTAGACTACGTGCTTTTGGGGTGCGCACGCAGCTCCACAGCGGCAGGTGTTCCCGGGGAGACGGGCGCCGCCGGCCCGACGGGAGCCCCTGCTTCGCACCCATTCAAATCTCCCGCGCCCGACCATCGTCGTCGTCGTCGTGGTTGTTGTTCTCTTTCTCAGCCCCCCACGGCGGCTTGTGCAGCGCGGGGGCGGAGCGGAGAGTGCACACACCAGACGGACGGACGGAATGCAAGCAAGGCCGGGGCACCACCACACGGTGCGCGCCGCGCGGCGGAGCTTGCTCTGCGCTGCGGTTCTCTGTGCAATCTCTTCATCTGGGCCGGCTGCGTGGGGATAAGGACTCCTCACAGGACACGCCAGGGTGCGCCCCC
>NW_026267326.1:0-867 GCF_000697945.3 Frankliniella occidentalis | reverse complement strand
GGCGGGGCGGGGCAGGGGCGTGGCGGGCGCGGCCGGCAGCTCGAGAAGGAGCAGCCCAACGACCATAATCGGGGACATTCAGACACCTGATGATCGAGGCGCGCGCGCACACGGCGCCACGACGACTTCTGAATGGGTCCCCCAGGGGGGGGGGGGGATAGGGAGGATGAAGGAGGCTGCGAGGAGCAAGAGGCCCTATCTGGTAACGCACCGCGCCGAGGCAACCGACTGGGCACCCGCCGGCCACTCTGCTGCCATTTCCTTTGGACAGGGGGGCACACTGCTGCGCACAACCACACAACCACAATCTCACTCACACACTCACACACACCTGACAGCGCGTAGGCAGTGTCCAGTAGACCATTTTAAAATAAAACAAAAAATCCGCCACGAAATAAATCCCTACATCGCACGACCTTGACGTCGAAGCAGAAGAGAAGAAGAGAGCCCTCGTTTGAGATGTTTATCAGAGACGAGATGGTTTGCAGAAGACGCGCCCGCGCGCCCGCCGCTCCGCACAGCCAAGTGATATCTCTTGGCGCGAATCTGTGCTAAGGTACGACCTTGGGTTCGCCGCCGGCCCGACGCGTGCAGGTCGAGATGAGATACACACCGGGTGTGATACGGACTCATTAGTGGCCGGGGGACTCCTCCGCCCGGGTGCAAAACTGTATAGAAGCGGACACGGTCACAGTTTGAAACCCAAAGATGTTGGCGATTCTCCTTTCTCCTTCCCAGAACTAGCGATGACGACTACACCTTCTAAACGGACGTTCCGGGGGTTGCATAAAAGACACAGGTGCGGGCGGGTTTGCCTACCCGCTCTACCCGTAAGGCGCCATAGCCCCTTGGGTAGGCAAACCCGCC
>NW_026267325.1:460126-461287 GCF_000697945.3 Frankliniella occidentalis | reverse complement strand
GTGCTCTCAAAAATCTCCACACCGACCAGGGAAGTGCCAGCCGACCCTTGCTATGTTCGCGTCAAGATCTTCCTCTGACGGCGAGTTTCCGTGGCAGTTGCCTGCAACGTCCTCTACAGTGTGAGACGCGTACGTCACCTATGTCATCAAACATTTGGGCGAAACTGCCGAGTTGTGTTCGAGTGCCAGAAAGCAAGACAGGTACCTCTGCAGGGCAGGTTCCTCTCGGTGCCCAACACCCTGAAACCCGCCCCGGAAGGCCTCGTGCAGCTATCTGCGGCAACTGCAGGACAACCTGCGGCGGACAGTGCGAGTGCCTGCGGGCTGAACTTCCCTGCACCAGCCGTGCTGCGCGTCCTTAGTGCTGGCGCCACCGCCGTAACCGTCGAACACAACTCGGCAGTTTCGCCCAAATGTTTGATGACATAGGTGACGTACGCGTCACACACTGTAGAGGACGTTGCAGGCATTTGCCACGGAAACTCGCCGTCAGAGGAAGATCTTGACGCGAACATAGCAAGGGTCGGCTGGCACTTCCCTGGTCGGTGTGGAGATTTTTGAGAGCACCTTGATGAGTTGAGATTTGTTCTCCTGCCGCATGCCGACGTCATCGAAGAGGGCCGTGGGCGTGGGCCGAGTCGCCAGCTCGTATCCCATACACTGCTATAGCACATCTCCTCTGCATGCACATTGCAAATAATTCTATGGAGCAGGAAGATAAGGTTCGCTTTGCAAGAGGTCTTCCCCAACCTGGATGGTGGTGTTGTATTTGTTATTTAGAATGTCGAAGTTTAAAATTAAAATATAACGTGTACAGAAGTTCCATATTTTTAGTTATATTTCAATGTGTAAATTTGTATTGTGTAAAGCTAAAATTTAACCGGTAAAAAGTTCCTATTTTAAATTTCTTTGAATTTGTTGGTGTACATAACTTAATATATTTATGATGCTAGAAATATTTTTCTTGCCTCAATCAAGTACAGTCTGCTTGGAGAGTCAAAATAAGTATTGTTTTAAAATACGCCATTGAATAAGTACATTTGTACGGAAACAATACACCAGCGCAAAGGCAAGCAAGGGTGGGCTGTGAACGACAGGGCACATCCCGGGCATAGAGCGCGCGTGCGGCACCTCATGTTAGTGCTCGCTGCTCATAAGCAA
>NW_026267325.1:458508-460076 GCF_000697945.3 Frankliniella occidentalis | reverse complement strand
TCTCTCTCTCTCTCTCTCTGCGCCCGGCTCTCGGCTCCCAATCCCGGCCGGTCCGAGAGCTCTCTTGTTTGGGCGGATGAGCGGTGCGCGTGGGAGCGGCCGGGCCGGGCGGGTCCGTCCCCAGCTGAGGTGCGCCGCCGGTGCGCCGGACTCTCGCTCCCCGGCGACCCCCTGCTCCCCTCCTCCCTGGTGGGGTCCTGGCCGCCGCCGGCCCGCGCTAATCTTATATGGAGAGGGTTTGGACCGGGCGGACGAGTGGGCTGGGCCCGGCGGGCTGGGATGAGATTAGAAGACTGCACTGTTTGACTGTCCACTAAATGCTCTTACACGTTGCCACGATGCTCGACAACAGTCCTTCTCCCTCTCTCTCTTTCCCTCTCTCCCCCCTCTCTGCTCTTTCGTCTCTATTTCAAACACTTGTAAGCCAAAGCCCGGGGGGAGGGGGCGAAGAAACGTGTACACATGTACAAGAAAATACTCTGCAATATAGAAATATTAATAGAAATACACGTTGGAAAATACAATAAGAAATACAAGTAAAGCGCGTACGAGTTGGCCCCCCTTGAGCCGCAGCCACGTATGTAAAGACCTACACTCAACGCTGAGCTTGTGGGTTGGAAGAAAAGCTCTCCTTCTTTATTATTATTATTATTTTTTTCCATCCGCGCGGACTCAGCGGTGGTGCTATCTTACACTTGTGCGTCAAAAATTGCGCACGCTGAACGGTAGGAGCTGAACCTCTGCAATGCACTTTTCGGAGTTTCTTAACGCAAGCCGAGATGGGCCGGGTATTGCGTACGTCGCCGTGCTATACCGGCCCCCGCGCCTCCCCCGCCTCGTCCCTGCCCCGCAAACACGTGGCGACACGGTCATTGTTTCATCCCCATTCAGGGCGGGGCTCGGGGGCCCGGGCCGGCCGGCAGGGCTGGGTGGCGAGGAAGCTCTGCGCTCTGCTGGGGCCCGGCTGAGCTAACTTTTAGTGTCTAAGTCTCGTGAAAATTGGAGTAGAATTTTCATTCAAAATCGTCAGTATGGGTAGATGTCCTGTTAGAGGTCCTTGAAATGACCAAAAAGACTTTGGGAAAAAAAATGGAAAAATTTTGCTGCACATGAAAGGAGATTGCCATATGGCATGACCAAGCCAGTCCCCCGTTCCTCCCTTTTGTCTGAGGGTATGTTTGGCTCAAGGTGGCGGAGCGTAGCGCAGACAAAGGTTGGGCCAAGTAGCGTCTCTGACTGAAAGTTATCATGACGTTAATAACTGTCCAAATTTTGGTCTAAGCACCAAAATACGCAACATCCTGATTCTATCGCCACCCTTGCACCCCTCATCGAAAAAAGATAGGTAATTGTAGGACATTTTTAAGTATTTTAATTGGTCTTTTTTTTCTCCTAAATATTATTAAATAAATGCTGTTTTCAAAATTTAATTTCCGCAGTGAGCTGCTACGGTTCGCCAACAACGAAAAGCCAATTTTAGTAAAGCAGAACAGAGGCAAGAAGCCAAGACCCGGCCGGTGCATGGAGACGGTGCTGGGGGACCCGGCCGACGAGGCCTCACTCGCCAG
>NW_026267325.1:456424-457616 GCF_000697945.3 Frankliniella occidentalis | reverse complement strand
CCTCACTCGCCAGGCTGCGGCACAAAAGGCCGGGCGTCACATGGCCCCCGCTGGGGTGGACCGGGGAGGTGTGAGGGAGGCAGTATAGTCCGCCCGCAACTGTGCATTTGCACCAGTCAGAGGATCACCAAAAAGTGCATTGCAGAGGTTCAGCTCCTACCGTTCAGCGTGCGCAATTTTTGCCGCACAGGTGTAAGATGGACATTGGCTGGTAGAGGAAGGTCAGACCTATTAACTCTCGAAGAGTTTTTCTCGAGGGGTAAATAACTGATGTATTCCTCTGTCCCCGGGTCCTGTATTACATTGTATTACTTGGTATTACTTTGTATTACGTCTATTCCACGTATTCTCTTGTATTCCTTGTATTACATTGTATTACATGGTATTACCTTGTATTATCTTTGTATTACTCTGTATTGTTACACGCTTTATTACACTGATAAACTAGTGGTCAACTGATAAACACTACTTGTAAGTGTGCCACTCCCATTGAAACACGTGCAAGTGCTCAACACGAACTTGTGCAATTTTATGCAATTTTAAGTGTTCAACTTGACAGTTTTGCACTTCTTGTAAGAGAGTTCAGCGGGTTGGAGGGGGGAGGGGGGGGAGCTTGCACGGAGCAGTTCAACACTTGCAAGTTCACAACTATCGTGTTGGACACTTGTATAGGTGCACAAAACAGTGTTGAGTACTTGCACGTGTTTAACTGGGAGTTGCACATATATGTGTACCGGGTGAGTCAGAGCACGCATCGCAGTGTTGCGGGATTGCATACTCGCTAGGGCCGCAGGGGCCATGGCGCCTTACGGGCGAAGGGAGTAGGCAAACCCGCAACACTGCGATGCGTGCTCTGACTCACCCGGTACATCAGTTGCACACTTTTCATCAGTGTGCTTCTCTTAAGCAGGAGCTTTGCTTCTTCCTACATGTTAACGTTTCTATTAACGCAATTCGCACAAGAAATATTTGAATGTGAGTGGATGTGCCCGCGAAGGAATGCGTCTGCCAAATAGGGTATTCCGCTGCAACAAAGCCGGAAATAGAAGACAAGAAACGCCCGCCAGATCTGTTTCCTATTATTGCACCACGCTCATTGGTTCACCTAATAGTCACTGACGCCGTCCTTGACCAATCAGAGTTTAGAAGAAAACAGACGCGGCGGGGCGATGGAGAGGGAAGTAGGGGGGGG
>NW_026267325.1:449630-456374 GCF_000697945.3 Frankliniella occidentalis | reverse complement strand
CATCAGAGGGGGGGGGGAGGGGGTTGAGGGGGGCACCCAACTCCTCCGGAGCAGCAGCAGCAGCCCCTCCGGGGGAATTATTAATGGCTCAATGAAATGGCGGCGGCGCGGGTTCAAATCCCCTCCGGACCGATAACGCCAAGCGCGCCCAGAAACGGACGAGAAACAATCGAAATGTGTGTTTTCGGAACTTCTTATTCGCAACACATACAAAGTGGTAAATCCGCTCCAACAGCGGCATCAACGCCCCCACCCACGGCTTCTAATCGAGATTCTCTCTCTCCCTCTCCCTATCCGTCTGCCTCTGCCTCTGTCTCTCTCTCTCCTGCTCTCTCCCTCTCTTTCATCCACTCTCTTTTCGACCGGGCATTCATATTATAGGGGGATTGTCCGCTCTAAAGAGTGTGGAGTCGCCTCATAAGCCCGCGGGTCCGCCGCACCCGCCCTGTCCCGCCGCGCCCCGCCCTGCCACTCGCTGTGTCGGCGGGAATCAAAGGCACAGGCAGGAAAGTAAGCTCAAGTGGGGTCGCTGGTGGAGTGGAGTGAGCTGCGGCGGGGCGGAGGGGTGGAGAGCGCGGCCCTGACGCGGCCCTGACGCGGCCCTGCCCGCCCCGGCCGTGCTGTGCGGCTGGTCAAGGGGAGCTTGACGCTATTCAGCGCCGCGCCACGCCACCCCGCGCCAGGATGCCGCGTCCGCGACGAGCGGCCGCCTCAAAGGCGGTGCGGCTGGTGCGAGGCTACTCCTCGCCCCTCCCTCTCCTTTCACTTCACCCGCTGATTGCAAACATTAGAACGCCGCGACACACGCGCCGCCGGACCCGCGCATGTGTGGAAGCCACGCTGTGGAGGAGTACATGTTGTTATTTACAACGAATAGACAAGCTTTAATCCGGAAAAGTTATTTTTGTTTTTGTTAGATACTAATTTTAGTAGGCACTATAAATGTTGAAAAACGTCACCAGACCACACACATTCTTTTCCGTTGTTTCTACATCTCTCTTTATTTACATTCAAATAATAAAATTTCGTTGAAATCTCGTAGTTCCAAAAATAATATTGAACTTTTTTTTGCAGCGTCCTCGGCACACCCACCCTTGCACGAGAGGGAGGGGGAGGTGCCGACGGTGAGACCCACGATTAATTACCGCGATAAACAGAGACGAAAGATGCGACGCGCCGCGGTGCTCGTCGCGGCGTCGCTGCAGCGCGGTGCGGCGCCGCGGCGGATAGATAGATGGGTGGATAGCGCGCAACTATCCTTCGCGGATAGGGGGGGGGGAGGGGAGCGCCGCGGGCGTCGCGCGCGCAGCCGCGATGCGGAGCAGGGGAGAGGGACGCCGCGGTGGTGGGGGCAGGCGTCGCCACCGGGAACAGGCGTCGCGGCGCTGCGTCCACCTCCTCGGCGCGCTCAGCTCCTGGCAGTGATGGCGCCACTACGGCGACCTGTGCTCCGCTCTTGTTGCTTGTTTTGCCGCGTTGCCAACTCTACTAGTGCAGTAGTGCGGCGGTGGCGCTCATCTAGTGTGGCCGCTCCTCCGCGCGCCACCCCCCGCCGCTCCCCGCGCCCAGCGCCGGCCGCGGCGCGGCAGGCGGCACCACTATACCGTACCGTACCCGGCCCTGCGGGGTCGGGTCAAAACAGCGGTTCGGCAAAACAGCGGTTCGGTCAAAACCGCGTGTTTTGGAGGGGTCGGTCAGAACAGCGGTTGCCCTCCCTCGCCGTCAGCGGCAAAACAGCGGCTCGGACAAAACAGCGGCTCCGGTCAAAACAGCGACTTTGCTTGGCGGTCAGAACAGCGTTTTTCTCGGCTGCCGCTTGCGGGTCGTAGGATTTCTCATCCATGCCGTCGGCGATACTCCGCCCATCAGCCAGCGCGGGCGGGCAGGTGGGGGTGGCCGCTAGGTTACGCTGCTGGCGTGGCCTGGCAGCCAAGCGGCTGGAGGGCGGTTGTTCGTATCAGGCGACGGGTTGCCTATGTGACGGGCTGAGAGTGAGTGTATGCATCACACAGAATCCTCGCGACACTGAAATCACCACACAAAATAGCATGTAGTGATTTCCTGTGTCGTAAGGATTTTGTGAGGCGAGGGAATTGATTTTGTGTCGTGAAGATTCTGTGTGATGACTTTATATTTTCTGGGTCGTGTAAAGCAGTGCTTCACCACACAGAAACCTCTCCACACAGCAATATGCTACATACAAATGGGACTACGTGATGAAGTAATAAGTGTCCCGGGTGTTTTAGAAACGTTCATCGTGATTCCTATGCTCCGCAGGCGCTTCCCGTACGGGAATTGGGACAAGCATGCGCCCTCGGCCTATTCCTGCAAGGAGCCGTTCGCAAATTACGTCACGCTTTTTTTTTGGGGGGGGGGGGTCTGGGCAAAGCGTGATGATCGTGTGACGACGGGAGAGTCAACGAGATCTTGACGTCACGCATTTTGTGAGGTGGGCAGTGCAGGGAGCGCTATAATGCAGTTAACAATTTGAGGCTAACATAAGATGGTCCATCCTCAGCTGCACTCTAAAAAAAATCAATCCAAAATTCTGTAACATTGTTACGCAGTAATTCACATAACATAACATGAGCTTAGTTAAAATAGAGTTACAAATCATGTACATTGAAGTCAATTAAAAATATATCATTTTGCTTTCAAAAACTGTAATTTTCGTTCTTGCATATTTTAACTGATATTATTTTTGATTTGTGAAAAAGTGACGTCACGCGGAAGGGGGAGGGGGGGGGGAGGGGCTGCATGTGATGTGTGCGTGATTTATGGCCCCTATGTGCCACCCGGAGTGTGAATGACGTTACTGGTAGCTCCTAAAAGCAAGGAGGTGGTTTGTCAAGATACCTTTCACCTCCCTTTCACCACCCGTCTCGGACCGAAATTGTTTTGGTAATTTCTTCTACGATGGTCCACGGAGTATGGATGATGTCCCTGGTGAACTTCCACCAATTAAAACCTACACCGAGATACCTTTCACTTCCCTTTCAACAACCGTTTTTAGCCGAAATTGTTCCTGTTTTTTGCCACGGTGGTCCACGGAGTATATATGATATTTCTGGTGAACCCCAGAAATTTAAATTTACATCGAGATACCTTTCACTTTTCTTTCACTCACCGTTTTAGGACGAAATTTGTTTCTGACTTTTGACACGATGCTTCACAGAGTATGGATGATATTTCTGGTGAACACTCAGCAATTGGGAGGTACATCAAGCCACCTTTCACCTCTTTCACCTGCTATTTACTATCTAAAATCTAAAACTATCTAAAATGATCCATGTTTTTAGCCACGCTAGTCCACGGAGTATGAATGAATGGTGTTTCTGATCACTCCTAACTGTATACAGGTGAATCAAGACACCTTTCACTTCACTCTCACCACCGAAATTGGCCGAAATTGTTTCTGTTTTTGGCCACGGTGGTCCACGGGGTGAAGATGATGTTCCTGGGGAACCCTGCTTAGAAATTAAAAGAGGCCTCGAGATACCTTTCACCTCCCTTTCACCTGCTATTTACCATGCAAATTGATCTATATTTTTATGCCACGGAGTGTGAATGATTTTGCTTACCACCGTGGTAAACACCGCAGAAACAATTTCAGCATGAAATGAGTGGTGAAAGGTAAGTGAAAGGTATCTTGATACACCTTCTTTATGTTAGGAGTGACCAGAAACACCATTTGTACTCCGTGGACTCGCATTACAACCAGCATAAACGGTTTTGGATAGCAAATTGCTGGTGAAAGGAAAGTGAAAGGCATCTCAGTGTACCTCCTGTTTACTAAAGGTTCACCGGAAATATCATCTATACTCTGTGGCCCACGCTGGTAAGAAGCAGAAACGGTTTCAGCCCTAAATGGGTGGTAAAAGGTAAGTGAAAGGTATCTTGATACACCTTTATGTTAGGAGTGACCAGAAACACCATGCGTACTGCGTGGACTAGCATGGCAAACAACAAAAACCACTTTCGATGACAAATACCTGGTGAAAGGGAAGTGAAAGGTGCCTTGATTTAACTCGTAATTGTTGAGGACCGCAGGGAATAGCATCCATAGTCCGTGGACTGCCATGGTAAGAAGCAGAAACAATTTCAGCTCGAAACGGATGGTGAAAGGGAAGTGAAAGGTATCTTGATATACGGCTGTATTGCTGGGAGTGTATTCACACTGTTAGATTCCTGCAAAGTATTTAGATCCTTTGCAACTACGAAGCCGTTTGCTTCACAATTACAAAGTGATGCTTTGCAATTACGAAGCATTTACTTTGCAATTGCAAAGCGATGCTTTACAGCGTGTTTCATTGCTAGGCAATTGCAAAGCATCACTTTGTAATTGCTATAAAGTAAATGCATCGTAGTTACAAAGGATCAAAATACTTTGCAGTTCTGCAAAGCAGATGCTTTAGGAATTTAACAGTGCAACTTGCAGTTGCACACTTAGCTTATCAGTACAAAGTACGGTGATGTACCAAGATTCACAGCTTACGGTGAAAATAAAACGGCAGTGCAGGGTTCACTAAAACACGGCATCTTGCGGTGATATTCTGTGTGAGCTTTTAACAGTGTATTCTCAGAGCGACCGATCCGCTACTCTGTTGTCTTCCGCTACACTCCGCCACCACCAGATGCATCCCTCCTAATCCCTCCACCTCCACCCGGGCCCCGTCAGCGGGACAGGTCAGCCGGGCTGCCTGGCCACCGGGCCCCCTCCTCCTTTTATCGCGTTGCCGCCCCCTCCCTCTCCTCCCCTCGGCGTGAACAAGGCGGTTGCAGGCTACCGCCTCTCTACAGGTTGAAGAGGTTCATTCGAGGTTCATTTTACGTTCACGGAGGCGTTTCAGAAACCAGCCCAGTACATCTAGAACCTTCAAAAGTAGTCCTGGTATGGCTACCAGACCGTACCACTTCGAAGTTCGAAGGCTGTGCGCTACGATTTCACGTAATTTCGCGTAATTTATAAATCATCATGTGGTCAGGCGTACATCTACCTAGTCAATATCTAAGCGCATACACCACACCCGATCTCGCAGTGCGAGAAAGCACCTAGCCGCCCTTGCCCTTCTCAGGTCGATTCGATGGGCATGCTCGTCGTCGCTGAGACTCAGCCCGTCACATAGGCAACCCGTCGCCTGATACGAACAACCGCCCTCCAGCCGCAGCCGCTTGGCTGCCAGGCCACGCCAGCAGCGTAACCTAGCGGCCACCCCCACCTGCCCGCCCGCGCTGGCTGATGGGCGGAGTATCGCCGACGGCATGGATGAGAAATCCTACGACCCGCAAGCGGCAGCCGAGAAAAACGCTGTTCTGACCGCCAAGCAAAGTCGCTGTTTTGACCGGAGCCGCTGTTTTGTCCGAGCCGCTGTTTTGCCGCTGACGGCGAGGGAGGGCAACCGCTGTTCTGACCGACCCCTCCAAAAGACGCGGTTTTGACCGAACCGCTGTTTTGTCCGAACCGCTGTTTTGACAGCGTCTCGGCCCTGCCCGGCCCGGCGGCGCCTCTAGCCGAGCCGCTCAGCCCGCGTAACCCCGCTTCACTAACACGCGTCACTTGACTCTCAAGTGGGGCATCTCGATGCATCTCTTCAGCGGGAGTAAGAGTTTCGTGAGTGGTGATGGTGAAAAACTGTAAAATACCGAAGATGAAACCGATGAACCACGCTAAATGTCTACATGGTTGGTTGTTCACAAAATGTGTTTGCAACATTCTGGTACTGTAACAACGTTATAAAGGCCAAATTTGTGGACAGTTAATGAACCATTGTTATTAAGATTAAGAGTAGGGCGTTTCACCACACGTTTCACCTTCAAAATCTTTCATAACCTACTATATTCTTTACATTGTTGCGATATATTATTTCAATTGTTAATATTTTGTTTTAATCGGACTGAGGGCAATTTGTTTGGCATACTTACCTCTACTTAACTCTTCACAAACAGTTACTTTGTATTGCGAAGATAATAGTTCGCCTATAAAGAGTTTGTTCGCAATATGGAATACAATAATTATGCCTCAATTTTCTCGGCGAGTCATAAAGAAACTTGCTTGTATACGAACCACTATTTAGCAAACATTTTTCAGGGTGTGTACACTACACTACTTACCTGATCTGAACGGAAGAGGAACGCGTCGCTGACACCGACTGTTGTTATCCGGGCCAACAATCCTCTTTTTGCAGCTGTCTTTGGGCAGGCGAACGTACACAACAGCGAACGTACACAACACACACACACACACACACTTGCATTCTCTCTCTCTCTCTCCGGCGCCATTCTATTCCCGTCGCAACGACCCCCGGCTGCTATCGCTCGCCGTACAGCAAGAAAATAATAGTCCGGTAAACAAGCGACGAAAAACGGCCAAAGTTTGCATTTTGTAGTAGAGCAAAACGGTTTGGAGGGTATTGTAGTACATACCCAGGGGATACTTTTCCGAAGTGGAGCCCACCTCGAACCCGCGACTGGACCGCTGTACGGGGGTTGCATACTCGGCAGGGGCAACACACAGAAAGCACGTAAAACATGATTTTTTCGAGCATGTTTTGGGCGGAATGGTTCCGAAAATGATTAATACAGTATGCGTAAACATGGTTTGCCCTATTATGCGGGTTGCCTACCTGTAAGGCGTAAAAATCACAAAAACTTGCTATTAGTCTGAAAATCTTCTCCGTGGCAAACGTGCGTGAATGCGTATGAATATATGGCTGTAATTCTGCAGGTAGATGTGTGTGTGTGTGT
>NW_026267325.1:447597-448220 GCF_000697945.3 Frankliniella occidentalis | reverse complement strand
CGGAAAAGTATCCCCTGGGTATGTACTACAATACCCTCCAAACCGTTTTGCTCTACTACAAAATGCAATGTTGAATCGCTTGTTTACCGGACTATAAATGAAAGCCCCACGCTCGCTGTTCGTCCCGTCGTGCCGATCCAGTCGCAGCGGGGGGGTTGGGCCGTGCGGGGCGGGGCGTCGACGGCCGGCATTAGTAGAGGATTATGCGCCATCAGGCCGGCAGTCAACTGAGTCAACAAACAACAGCTAAATATCGCGGCGAGCAGCGGTGGCCGAGGGGGAGAGACATCTCGGTGCTGTGAGCGACTCGCGGCTCGCCCTGCACTTCCCCAACAGTATGCAGCCGCGGGCTGCAGCCTACTATATCTTGGCGCCGAGAGAGTTACAGACACAGACCCGGTGCACCATACAGACTACAGCCGCAAACAAGTGCACGGCGGCGTCCACTGCGCACCTAGTGCATTACTTGAAGTACCCCGCCGCTCGCCCACCGCGCTCAACGACCCTCTGCCCCTGGTCGGCGCGGCGCGTCGCTCCCTCTACCTCGCGGACCCTTTGTCGCCGCCGCCCTCCCCGACAGGGAGGCTGGCCGGGCCCAGCGCCCACCTCTCACCCGCTCCCTC
>NW_026267325.1:445505-446702 GCF_000697945.3 Frankliniella occidentalis | reverse complement strand
CAAACGTCTTTTGTCCCGGCGTGCAAACAGCACCGCCTTCTGGTCTCAAGGCATTCTTTTTCTTTTAATTTCGACACGACATGCAGCCCAGCCCTGCAGGCCAAGCCCGGCGTGGCGTGGCGGGGCGTGGCGGGGGCGCGGCCTCATGCACTTCTCCGGTCGTCACGTCTCGTCTCGTCACTCCAAGAGGCTCGGGTGCAGCACGTTTGTCGGTGTGTTTTCAAAGCGCGGGGCGTGGCGGAGTGTGGCGGCGGCAGAGTCGAAGCTAAGAGATGAGAGAGATGTGTTGTTCAGAGTCATTTTCTGACCCCACCCGTCCCTGATGCCCCCGCCCGCTCCCGCCCGCTCCCGCCTGCTCCCGCCCTTCCCCGCACGCCAGCTCCGTCCTACTAGGCTTGGGCTGGCGAGGAGTTTGCGACGCCCTCCGCCTCCGCCCGCCCCGTATAATGAAGAAATGTAGCTGTTAATATCGCGCCTGCTAGCTCGGTGGGGCGGGGCGGGGTGCGGCGGGGCGGGCGGGGCCAAGGGAGCTATGAATGCAAGGCAACAGACTCCTGCCCTCCCGTCGTGATTTTTAACGCGTTTCCAAATGCCCACCTCCTTACATCCAGGCGTGCTAAGTGGGAGACGCGCGCAATATTGAGTCCCATCTGCAGTAAGCCGCGCCGCCCCCGAGACGCCCCGCCCCCAGCACCGTTTGCATTCATTATTTAGACAAAAAAGTGCAAATACTCCCCGCAGAGAGGGAAAATCCTCGCCGAGATGTTTTCTTCCCCCGGGTTAGGCTAGGCGGCAGCAGGGGCGACGGTGCGGCGCGCGGCTGCTGACTCCTGCTTAAAAGTATTTGTTCAATCATCGAGCTCGGCTCCAGAATGTCCCGATGGACTCGGGTACATAACACGGAATTTGGGCAAGTTTGGCAACCTGTTACGGTAATTGCGGTGCAAATCCTGGGGAACACCGCTAGGGACCGGGGGCCGGGGCCAGGCCGCATCACACTACAGCGAGCCGAAGCGGCGTTTTCGCACAGATCGGAACACAAGCATAGCGGGAGCGGGCCGGCGTGTTTTCCCAGGTGGGGTCTCTCAGTAACCCTGCCGCTCGCTCCTCCACACATCCACACACATCCACAGGGCGACCGGGGGGTGGGCATGGAGAAGCGTGCGAAGGAGGCAAGTGATATAAGAGTGGAGGGAA
>NW_026267325.1:440624-444545 GCF_000697945.3 Frankliniella occidentalis | reverse complement strand
AAATAAACGCCCATCCTCATACATTTTTTAATCATTTTTTCACATCGGATTGCCTTTGCCTGTAGCGCTGCCATGTCCTCAATTAGCCCAGTCAGCGGGGGGCGGCGAGGGCGGCGAGGGCGGCGAGGGCGGCCCCGAGGGCGGGTGTAAGAGGCGGTGGGGGCGGCGGCGGCCAGCAGGCGGCAGTGCCCCGGAGGGCTGATGGGCCGAAGGTAATGGTCCGGAATGAGGACGAGGGATGCACTTCATCCAATGTAATCATCAGTATTGGCCGGAATATTGTCAGCACGATGATATTGGACACGACGAACGGCATCAAAGATAGGCGGTAATACGTTTTCGAAAAAGAAAGCCATGTTTAATCTTTCATTCGGCAGTATACTGCTTTGGACCTGTTTTGGCGGCGCGGTGCCGGCCGGGCCGGGGCGGGCGGCACGCAGACAGTTCAATACTGCCGATAACCCGATTGGCCCACTTTTATTGCTAATTAGCGGCGGTCCGGTGCAAACGCCGCCCCGGGGGGGTCAGGGCGCCCCGCGCCCCGCGCTGCACCTCCCGGCCCAGCCCTCCTCCCGCGGCCCCGGGTTTAAAGTTTCCGCCGCGGGAAATGCTCTTACATGGAAATCCCTTACTCGGCCGCCGCCCCGCGCCCTCCACCCAGCCTTATTGTCCACGTCCCAAAGTGGAGGGGAAAATAAAATTTGGGAAGCGCGACCGCAACTATACTGCTTCGCCATCCAACTTTTAATGAGAAACGCTCGCGCTAAGGTCGCTCACTTATTTGGCTCTCTACAAGGGCACAGAATTCAGAAGGCTGTGTCAGTATGACTCTATTCTCGTTTTCAGAGATAACTTAAATGAAAATGTTTATCGCCATTTTCTATTGCTTTATGTTGCCCTGTACATTCTGGACCATCCAGTGCTGGTTTTGTCTGAAGAATGGCTTGACACTGCAGAAGAATTAATATCTACTTTTATAAGGCACTCTGTTCAAATATATGGACAAGAGTTTGTTGTGTATAATGTGCATTCCCTTTGTCATATTGTTCAAGAGTGCAGAGATCAGAGGTGCCGCATGATAGACTTTAGTGCTTTTAAGTATGAAACTGCTTTGGGCACGCTGAAACGGTCTTTGAAATCTTACTCTCATCCATGTCAACAAGCCGCACGCAGAATTACAGAGCGTTTGCAGTTTGTTCGCAACGTGGAACTGCCTTCTGAAAATTTAGAAGTCTCTGTCTCAAGGGAATATGTGAACAACAACGGACTCATGGCTGGTCGTCATTTCCAACTTGTCAAGATTGGGGATACTGTCTTGCAGCTAAACAACAAGGACAACTGCTTTAAAACTCAGCAAGAAGATATAGTTGTTTTAAATGATGTAGTACAAATCCCTGATGGCTCTATCTATCTCATAGGAAATTGCTTCACTCAGAAGGTTGATTTTTTTGACTATCCACTGCCCTCATCTCGGCTAGGAATATTTGGGGTTGAAAATCTTTCAGAACAGGCTCGAGTGTTCCCAGTTCAGAATTTTGCTGCAAAATGTTGGCTGATGCCAGATAGAGATGGATTTTGCTGTATTCCACTTTTGCACACCTGCCTATGACTTCTGTGACTCTTCATTGTTTGTGTTATTTTGATTTCAGTTTGTCGTGATCAAATTTTTGCCTGACAAAGGAAATGATCGCTCAATGCAATATGCCATTGGCTTGACTGAATGGTTATTTGACTTAAATGCGACAAGTAATGAAGGGCGGATATATTGGCCAGAGGCAAAGAATGTCGATAAATCCTTAAAGAAGATGCAGGCAGCAGACCCTGACACATGGAATGACTTCCCTATAAAAGTCAAAAGATACAAAGGTACTGATTTCTACAAAGCCATTGGTTTTAAAAATATGAGGTAAAATTGTGATGAAATGTCCTGTTGTTTCAGATACTAGACAGGACGCTCAGAGTTATCTAAACGGGGTAATAACACATAGCTCAAACTATGAGACAGAAAAGGAATTTGGAAGAGGCCTGAGAAAACGAAGAGCGAAAAAATTAACTGACTCTGAATCTGAAACTCTTGAACCCAACAAATCCCTCAAAGTGTCAACCAAACCAATCCCAGCACCACCTCCTGTTGCATTGAGGAATGTAACTGCTCCAACAAAAATCGCCCAGGCTACAATAAGCAAAGGAATATCAAAAGAGTTACATGTTCATGAGAAAAAAGTACAGAAACATAAAGAAAATACTGCCAGCAGTCGGAAGAACCTTTTGGAAAGGCTAAAGGAAAAGAAAGCGAAGAGCTGCCCTAGCAATAAGCCTTTGGGTCTGCGAGAGCAGTTGCAACTAAAAATTTCTACATCTAGAACTAAGCAGTAAGTGTTGCAGAATTATATTGAAAAAGTATTAGGGCTACACTGCAAAGTATTATTGAACTTCATTTTTTGCAGGAAAGCAGCGACAGCAGTTGTCCTCGATAAGCAAGGCCAGTCTGGTAGTAGCATAGTAATTACTGATAAACGGTATGTTTATCCGAGTATCCCTGTGTATCCATTTATCTATTTATGAACTATCTTGACTAATATTGATATTCATTTGGCAGTTCAGAGCAGGGGCTGAAGCAGTTGAAAACAAAATTAGCAGAAACGGTCAACTCTATCTCCTCTCTTAGTACACCAGGCCCTGGTAGTGACACTCATGATGGTACTAAGAACAATACTACTGCTTCCTATGGTTCATCGGATGATAGTGATGAGTATGCTGAATCTCTGCTTATCCTATTAATGAATGATTTTTAATGCTTTCTTGACTAATGATCAGTTTTAATTTTACAGTGAAAATGAGGATTCACCACTAGCAACACAAACTAAAAGCAAGAACCAGCTCCATTCTCAAGAAAAATCAGATGATTCCCCATTACATGTCTCTCTAATTGCTGGCTCTAGTGGTGTCACGAGCTGTTCACCAAATATTCCTGGTTCTTCTGGTTTGGTTGCCATGTATGCTGCTTATGTTTTCATTTTTTATATCTTTTCATTGTAACTATCTATGAACATAATGGGCTATCTTGACTAGTAATAATTTTTAATTTTACAGTTCTAATGAGGGTTCATCAAAAACTAGATCAAATAACTCACAATTAGACAAATCAAGAGATTTCCCATCATTTGGTTTATCTCAAAATCCTGGTCCTAGTGGTGTCCAAGGCAGCTCACAATATTCTGCTAGTTCTCCTCTTCAGTATAGCAGGTATGCCCATCTGTTAAAATTTGTGTATCTTTTCATTTAATTTTTGCAAATAGTATGAGCGACCTTGACGGATTTTTAATTTTACAGTTCTGATGAGGAGGGTGAAACAAAAACTAGACGCAGTAAATCACAATTAGATAATTCAAACCAGAGTAGTCCACAAAATTCTCCTAGTTCTTCTGTGTACAGTAACAGGTATGCTAATATTTTTGTAATTGTCTGTCTACTAATATCAATACAAAAAAGTGTGGACTATCTGGGCTCATAATGTCATTTAATTTTACAGCTCACCCGAACAACCTATCAGACCCTCTGAAATCAGTAGTGCACCACTTCAAAATCTCAAAAAGAAATTAGAGTCAATCACATCTTGCTCTTATCTCTCAAATCCTGGTGGAAACAAGAGTCTTCCTAAATCTTTGCATTCTGATCATAGGTATGTTTTCCCCCATACATCTTTTTATTGATATACATTTATAGGCAATTTGTGATCTAGTATTGGGGCTGCTGCTGTATGCAATGTAAAAATCTGAGAAGTAAAAAGAAATTGGTTTGAAGAAAGATAAAATATTTTTTAATCTAATCTCATTGAATTTGCAGGGAAGCAGAGAATCCGCTGGATACTCCTCCCAAGACACCAGAGCCTGGTCCTGGTGCAAGGTTGAATTCTTATTT
>NW_026267325.1:436801-440574 GCF_000697945.3 Frankliniella occidentalis | reverse complement strand
AATAGTATGAGCGACCTTGACGGATTTTTAATTTTACAGTTCTGATGAGGAGGGTGAAACAAAAACTAGACGCAGTAAATCACAATTAGATAATTCAAACCAGAGTAGTCCACAAAATTCTCCTAGTTCTTCTGTGTACAGTAACAGGTATGCTAATATTTTTGTAATTGTCTGTCTACTAATATCAATATAAAAAAGTGTGGACTATCTGGGCTCATAATGTCATTTAATTTTACAGCTCACCCGAACAACCTATCAGACCCTCTGAAATCAGTAGTGCACCACTTCAAAATCTCAAAAAGAAATTAGAGTCAATCACATCTTGCTCTTATCTCTCAAATCCTGGTGGAAACAAGAGTCTTCCTAAATCTTTGCATTCTGATCATAGGTATGTTTTCCCCCATACATCTTTTTATTGATATACATTTATAGGCAATTTGTGATCTAGTATTGGGGCTGCTGCTGTATGCAATGTAAAAATCTGAGAAGTAAAAAGAAATTGGTTTGAAGAAAGATAAAATATTTTTTAATCTAATCTCATTGAATTTGCAGGGAAGCAGAGAATCCGCTGGATACTCCTCCCAAGACACCAGAGCCTGGTCCTGGTGCAAGGTTGAATTCTTATTTCATTTCCAACTTGCAAATCATGAACCAATTTATTTTTTATTCTGAAGTTTTGGTATAGTAATGCAATGTGTGATACCTTTCCGCAGGGACACCATTTCCAAAGTCTCAGGCATTGAATATCTTGAGAAGGACATTCTATTTGTTAAAGCTGAAGTTATGGAGTTAAGAAGAGATGTCCAGCATGCAAACCTCAATCTAGCAAGGCTACTGAGGTTCCTTATGCCTCATGAAAAGAAGCTGAAAAAACCTCCAGGGATGCCTACTCCTCCCCTTCGAACATTTGATGACTTTGACAAATTCGAAGGATTTCTTTCTGAAAAAATCAACATGGATGCAGTTGTAAGTTGTTTTTAGAGATCTATACATTCACATCCTGTTACTGAAATTTTTGTACCCCCCTCCCCCCCCCTTCCTGTCAGTATTCCTGCTGCCTAAAAACCTTTATAAGCTACTGACAACTTTTTTCATCAGTAATTCAAAATAATTCCTTTTTACATTACTGACTATTTTTTCTTGTAAATTTGGTAAATTACTCACAAAAATATACACATGAAGTATCAAATTAGTCAGTAATCCTGTTGATTCAATATTCTGTTGCAGATTGAATATCTTTCTCTCCTCCCTGGTGGTGGGAAGACTGAAAAGACTGCGGCCACTAACCTCCTGGTCCAACTCCTGACCAACGAGCTAGCTTCTGCTTTCAATTATGAGGGAAATGGGTGGAAAGTGGGCTTTGCCAAAACAAAGACTTGGAAAGCAGTTGAAGGTAAGGTATTTTGTAATGATTATTTACTGTCTATAAATGTTGTGTCGAACGCTTTTGGTCTTATATGCTTTCTTTATTTTATAGGTGCCTTGTCTATTCAATTTCAAGGAAGTACCTTGAATGAAGCTATCACCACTGTAAAGTCCTGGTTGCGAAATGCACCAGGACGCGATGGTGGCAAGGACGCTTCCTTTTTCCAGCAGTAAATTCTTCTTTAGTTTTGTTCTCATCTATTTATGTTTTTCTTTCCAAAGTTTGTTTTGTTTTCTTTTGTTGCTAGTCAGGAAGCTTGTTGTTTTGTTTTCTTTTGTTGCTAGTCAGGAAGCTTGTTGTTTTGTTTTCTTTTGTTGCTAGTCAGGCAGCTTGTTGCCTGTCATATGCAATTTTTTTTCCCCTGTTCTTCGCTGAATAAAATGTCAGCCATCATGTATTTGCAATTTATTTTACTGCTCAATCCTGCTCTCAGATCAAAAATTATGGTCATACGTGTACACTGAAAGTTATTGAAACCAGTACCAGTAGTGGGGAAGTACCAAAAGCTATACGCCCCTTTCTAAATACGTCGAATAGCTGCTACATCGATTTCAATTCGACATTGAATCGATGTCGAATCGACATTGAATCGATGTCGAATCGACATCGAATCCACGTCGAATCGACTTCCCCATTCGATGTCGACGACGCGTCGATATTTTTGCCACTGAGACGTCGATTATCCTTCAATTTAGACCTCAACTCCGACGTCTTCCACGACGTCGAATCGACGTCGATCCGACCTCTCTGTTCTGGCTGGGGATCGCGGGGTAGGAAACAAAAATCCACCTTTTAGCAGCATGGTTGGTTTTGAATCAGTTTTTAAAGCTCTTTCCAATGGTGTAGTCAGTTTTGACCTCACTTCAAACTTCAAGGACGCATTTTAGCCTCAAAATTTTTGGTATTTGTACTTCCTAAACCGTTTGAGCCAAAGAGCCCTAAATTGGAGTGGGATCATACTTCATGAATACCCTTTATTTTCGAGACAAAAACCTTAATTGGTAACCAAATCCGAAATCTGGGGTCGATTAGGTAATCATGATGTTTTAAGTCCGCCCCCTCCCCCCCATTTCCCTTCCTGCGCGCACGGTATCGCCCCGTGCTGGGACATTCGCGGAAACTGGTATTCCCTCCTCTTCATCATCTTGTTGTCATTTTACATTTATTATGATCTTAATAATCTTTCTATTATCCTACAATCATTCGATAATCTTATAATCATTCTATAATCTTATAATCACGCTATAATCCTTATAATCTATACTCAAAAGTACATGGCTGAGGCGAGTTGTAGACCCCTCGGTATTGAATCGCGCTTCATCCATTTGCGAATCTCTTCGGAATATCACTTGTTCTACACGAGTCGTAGAAAATGTAGGTCGTAGAAAAAGTGGGTCGTAGAAAATGTAGGTCGTACAAAAAGAGGTCGTAGAAAATGTAGGTCGGACAAATGGTTTTGGGTCGGTCCGAAATCGCCAGGTCGTAGAAACGCGGGTCGTACAAACGACGCGCTCCCGGCTTGACTTCCTTTATTGAACGTCAAATACTTTCAATTGGCGCAATCTATACGCTACATCAGGAGAAGCTGTAAGAAATGCTTCTTTTTGAGTCACCTTGGCTCAACGCTCATTATTTGAGAGACCCTGTTGCCACCTAGGCTTGCCAGCCCGGGTGCAGAAGTAAGAGAGAGGGAGAGAGGGAGAGAGAGGGGGAGGGAGAGAGGTAAGTGCGTATTATCGGCGCGGTCAGGCGCTGGATTGCATCACACTATCAAAGTGTCAGTCCGGGTCAGACGCAACTGGACTGTAAGAGGGCATTCTCCCCCGCTTCTCTCTCTTCCTCGGCGCGCACGCCGCCGCACGCTCCAGCAGTGATGCTGTGCCCGGCCCACTTCACGCTGCCTGCCCATAGGGCCCATAGGCATCAGAGCTTGCATCTGCTGCATTTGCACAACCCCACTCCGCCGCGAGGGACCACTAGGCTTCACTCCTCACTCTCGTCCTCCTCACGGCTCTCTGTCCATCGAGTGTGTCGCTTTCGTTTCGATGAGAATGCGAACCAACGTCGATGTACGTCTAGTCGAAGACGATATTGCGCAAATGTCGTGTCGTACGGAACCCTTACCTATTACGAGCCCCCCCCCCCTTTTCCTCTCACCCTCCCACTAGTTTTCAACTATAGTTTTCCAAGAAAGTGGGTAGCATGTTATTGAAAATAATCATTTTGAAATGTAGAAAACAAATCTTTCGCTTGCGCTCTGGGGTGGCGTCCCATCCCATTCCTGGAGCCTCCAGATGCCGTTATTACGGCAGAGCGCTGTGCTTAGATTGGCAACTACCGGCGGGCG
>NW_026267325.1:433969-436751 GCF_000697945.3 Frankliniella occidentalis | reverse complement strand
TAAAGTTAGAGACATTGAGTCAAAATAATATGCTCCATTTCGATTCCGATCATCTTGGAGCATAAAACGTTTTCGTTTTCTTTTGTCAAGGTGAATCCGACTCGGTAGTTATCTTTTCACATTTCCCCCAAACCGGTACCCCCCCCCCGCCACACCACCCAAAAAAGGATCATTATAAAAAAATCAGAAAAACGTACAATGAAAAACCAACTGAAACAGTGGCAAACTTTAACCCACTTCGCTCAGCTACCCCGTGCAGATTGTCTACGCACGGGCCCCTAGTGTAAATGGTAGAAGGCTCACCGAGCTTGTTGATAAAATAGGTGCCGCCCTCTGCGCGCCTAACTCTTGCACCCGCATCGGCCCTAGGGGAGTCCAGACAGTACTAGATTTAGCTATAGTGTTGGGACCAACGAACGCATTTCTCACTACTGGCGACTTCGCCAAACCTGACCACCTGCCAATCATTCTAAACATTGACTGCAACCCCTGCACCGTCCCCCCTCGAGAAGGCTGGGACTTCAAAAAAGCCAACTGGAGGGGCTTTAGGCATACCTTAGACGAAATGCTTGTCGTTGGCCCCATCGGCCAGTCCTGGGAGGAGATCAAAAACTCTGCCAGTCTGCTAACTTTAGCTATTCAGAAAGCTGCGGATACTAACATCCCCAAGCTTAAAATTGCCGCTCAAAATGAGGCAAATTCAGCTCAACTAACCTCACTTAAAAACGCTCGAAACAGAGCGCGAAAGACTTGGCAGAGATCTCGATCTCACTTCGATTATCTCGAATACGCTGCTGCTTGTAGGGCACTTAGTAAGGCATGGCAGGACATCGAGGATGTCAAGTGGGAAGCTGTCATCAACAGTGATGAAGATTACAGTAGAAAGATGTGGAGGATCACTAAGTCTCTAAAACGAGGCACCATAGAGGAGATACCCCCCCTCAGGGGGTCATCAGGGGTCGCCGTAATGCAAAAGGCAGAAGCCTTAGCCGACGTGGTGACCGTGCCCCTACAAGTCAATAATAGAGAGTTTTTCGAGGAGGTGGAAAGCAGCGCGAGCGAGATAGTCCGTGTACCCTGTCCGTCCGATTATTTCATAGGCCCACAGGACCTTCTAAAAATAATTAAAACCTTTAAGCTTAACAAGGCTCCAGGCTCAGATGGCATCCTTGCCATATTTCTTAGAAACTTAAGCCGCAAGGCAACTGCATACTTATGCAGCTTACTTAACGCTTGCTTAAGCACCCAAATCATTCCCTCCGCCTGGAAATTCAGCCTAGTAATCTGCATATATAAATAAGGAAAGGACAGGGTAGACCCCACATCTTATCGGCCAATAAGTCTTCTTCCATTAATCTCAAAAATCTTTGAAAAAGTACTGAAACGACACCTGGACGCCTTTATTAAGACGTCCGGCATCATCCCGTCGTTTCAGCACGGCTTCACTGGTGGCAAAGGCACCATCACCCAACTCAAAAGAGTCGACCGACTCATTTCGAGCGGTCTTGTTTCCAAAAAATCGACCTGCATGGTCTCATTCGACTTATCTAAGGCATTCGATACTATGTGGCACGCGGGATTGGTCCATAAACTTAAGCTATTCAATTGTCCTAGCATACTAATTAGCTTACTCAGCGAGTACCTGACGGGGCGCACCTATCAAGTTAAAGTGCAAAACGCACTATCAATTATCAGAGCCATTCTATGCGGTATCCCGCAGGGCTCAGTTCTCGGCCCAATCATTTTCAATATATTTTTGGCGGACCTTCCTGTCCCCCAAAACTGCATCGTCGCTTCTTACGCTGACGATACAACTCTCATCTGCCAAAGTGCTAATCCTTGCATGGCTATGACGTACGCCTCCAGGGCTGCGGACGCCACAAAGCAATATTTTGATAAATGGCTCTTAATTGTCAACCAATCCAAAACTAAATCTCTCTGCATCAACAAAAAATTGCCCAAGCGTGACACTCAGGTCATGCTGGCCGGCCTATCGTCAGGGAAACTGAGCTGAAACTCCTCGGCTCGACTTCCCGGGATAAAATTTCAGCTGACTGGCAGCCAAACTCTACTGACAAACAGCTGACTCAAAAACTGAATTGCTACTGAGGGAGAGCCGACTTAAGGTGATTACTTTAACTGATCGAGACAACTTTAGCTGTGTTCCAGACATAGTTAGCTGATTTTTAGGCGTAATTTGCTGGAAACCGAAAGTAGCTGAAAACAGAGATGATGAATACTGACAGTGTGTGCTGTATCATGGCCGATAAAGCATGACGACAGCTGACTGTATATTCGAAGTGAGCAAAGCTGAACGTGCAAGCTGAGCTTTTGCTCAATGTATCTGCACATATACTGATGTTGGGTCGCTGACAGCTGCAGAACAGGCGATAGTTAACCGAAAAAAAAACTGTTGCTACAGCTGAGTCTGAATGTAAATTACCTGAACGTCGCTGTTTTTTTTTTAGCTGACATTCGCTGCTCCTCAAGTGAGCGTTCACTGAATGTAGCTGTTTATGTGCAGCTGCGTACGGCTGAGAAATAACTGGCCTGGATGCCTACCGCTGCATGCAGCTGATAGTCGCTTGTGACAGCTGCCGAGGAGCTGAGAGATTACTGATGTTAGCTGTGTACACAAGCTGAGTGTAGCTGTGAAATAGCTGGCATGGATGTCTATTGCTGCATGCAGCTGATAGTCGCTTGGGACAGCTGCCGAGCAGCTGACAGATTACTGAAGTGAGCTGTGAACAAAAGCTGAGCGTAGCTCAGAAATAACTGGCCT
>NW_026267325.1:430219-433863 GCF_000697945.3 Frankliniella occidentalis | reverse complement strand
AGTCAGTAATCCTGTTGATTCAATATTCTGTTGCAGATTGAATATCTTTCTCTCCTCCCTGGTGGTGGGAAGACTGAAAAGACTGCGGCCACTAACCTCCTGGTCCAACTCCTGACCAACGAGCTAGCTTCTGCTTTCAATTATGAGGGAAATGGGTGGAAAGTGGGCTTTGCCAAAACAAAGACTTGGAAAGCAGTTGAAGGTAAGGTATTTTGTAATGATTATTTACTGTCTATAAATGTTGTGTGGAACGCTTTTGGTCTTATATGCTTTCTTTATTTTATAGGTGCCTTGTCTATTCAATTTCAAGGAAGTACCTTGAATGAAGCTATCACCACTGTAAAGTCCTGGTTGCGAAATGCACCAGGACGCGATGGTGGCAAGGACGCTTCCTTCTTCCAGCAGTAAATTCTTCTTTAGTTTTGTTTTCATTTATTTATGTTTTTCTTTCCAAAGTTTGTTTTGTTTTCTTTTGTTGCTAGTCAGGAAGCTTGGTTTTTTTTCCCCCTGTTCTTCGCTGAATAAAATGTCAGCCATCATGTATTTGCAATTTATTTTACTGCTCAATCCTGCTCTCAGATCAAAAATTATGGTCATACGTGTACACTGAAAGTTATTGAAACCAGTACCAGTAGTGGGGAAGTACCAAAAGCTATACGCCCCTTTCTAAATACGTCGAATAGCTGTTACATCGATTTCAATTCGACATTGAATCGATGTCGAATCGACATCGAATCCACGTCGAATCGACTTCCCCATTCGATGTCGACGACGCGTCGATATTTTTGCCACTGAGACGTCGATTATCCTTCAATTTAGACCTCAACTCCGACGTCTTCCACGACGTCGAATCGACGTCGATCCGACTTCTCTGTCCTGGCTGGGACTAACGTTGCAAACTGTCCAATACCTATCGGTGCTCGTGAAGCTTTCGCAGACTCAGAAAACTATGCGCCTCTCCGAGTGACTTTATTAGCTTCCACAGCTAATTCGCAGGATGGCTAGTGCTGCTGTTTCTGCTCGCACCGATCGCTGTTTGTTTTATCATCGCTAGCTAAAACTCTCGCCTAGTAAGACAAGGGATGTTGAATTTGGTGACGTCATAGCTCTCGCTGATGAAACGCCACGCTCGTTCGGTTATACTCAGGAAGCGTCGTCCATGTGGGAGCCGGTCGAGGCTCTGGTGGTAGCGACATCGCTGGTGCCTGGTCACGATTTCGAGAAGGACGAGGTGCAAACCCCCTGCGGGCTCTCCCTCCTGCCGCGTGGAAAATGGACAAGTTCAAGAAAGACAAGTTTTCGGACAAGCCGCCGGAGCGGAAGCGCTCGCGCTCGCGCACCGGCAACAAGGACTCCTCGCTGTCTTCGGACCCGAGAATCCAAAAAACCATCGAGGATATCAACAAGATTCCTAACAACTTGAGTGATATCAAGCAACACCTGCTGGGCCTCGCCACGGGCCCCGCCAGCAATTGGGCTGACGAAGCTGGGATGCCTTCGAAAAAATTCGCCGGTTCCCCACTTGTATTCGGCCAGAAAGGCCTGCCTGAAGCAGACGACGTCGATGTCGTTGACGACGAGCAACCGTCTCCACTGAATTCTACGATTCGCGAGGCCAGCCCTCCGAAGCCGAAGCCGTTTGACAAAAAACTCGGACGCCTCCCGCCTCCGTTTGTCATCGACCGTCCCGAGGACCGCCGGGAGACAGCCCAGCTGCTACAAGAGCTCAGGACCGGGCTCGAATACGAGGCCATCATGACGGTGAACCTCTCGAGTATCTCTGTCAGGTGCAACACCATGGACGACTACGACAAGGTCGTCTCGAAGGCCAAGGATAGGGCCGAAGGCTGGCACACTTGGACCGCCAGGCCCCGCCGCCAGCTCCGCCTCGTGATGTGTCACGCCGCGGACATCTACTCCGACGGCGAGTACATGCAGCAGCTCGCCCACAAGGGGCTCTCCGTAGCACTGTTCCAGCGCATGAAGACGAAGGCCGGCTACTACTCCAACTCGGTCCTGGTCGGCTTCGCGCCCGGAACCAATTAGCTTAAGCCATCTGACGTCACGCAGCACACCAGGTTCGGGGATGTCTCCGTGTCCTGGAGGCCGTACCAGAAGCCAAAGGGCCGCCTTCCGCTTTGCCGGAAGTGCCTTATCACTGGTCACGTGGCCGCTAACTGCGGACGCCCTCCGCGCTGCCCCTCCTGCCAGGACAACCACTCCGGGGAGTGTCCCAGCGCCGCCAAGCCAACATGCCCCGTGTGCCAACAAGAAAGGGCATGCGGCCTACCAGACTGCGAAGTGCCCGGTCTTCCAAGAAAAACTGCGGAAAAACCGCGACCGAGACTCCAAGGCGTCAACCCCGGCTGTCTCCGCGACTCCAAGCACCGCCACGAAGGGGAATGTGTTCTCCTGGCCGATCCTGCCGGGCCCATCGAGGATCCCAGACTCACCTCGCATCGAGGATACCGCCACTCCGAGCCAGGGTGGCAAAGCCTTGGGAAAGGCTTCCGGCCAGGGTGGCAAATCCCTGGGAACGTCTTCCGGCCTGGGTGGCAAGCCCCTGGGAAAGGATACCAAGGCTGTTACCAAGCCTGATGTCGCCTCCGTCCGGGAATCCATCCGGCCGATCCTGTCGTCTCTCCAAGAGAACCCGGATATCCTGCACACGTCCATCGAGCCTCTCGAGCTCATCCCCATGTTGGCCAACCTCATCACCGTGCTGTCAACTGCGTCGCGGACAGAACAAACGAGGATAGTAGCATCCTTCTCTCTGGCAATCATCTGCGGAGAACAGTAGTGAGTGAACCTTTATCTAACCAAATATGGCTGTACAAAATAACTTTAAAAACAATAACAAAACAAGTAGCAAAGGCCTCTTGCGCCAACTGAAAATATTAAGCCTTAACATTAACGGCATAAATAGAAAAATGAGTCACTTAAAAGAGCTAGCAAGCCAAACAAAGCCTGAAATTCTATGCATTCAAGAAAGCAAACATAGTGATAAAACTAGGTGCTCCCTTCCGGGGAACAGATGCTTCAAATCAATCAGAAATAACAGCCAACTTGGTATTATTACTTATGTTTTAGCTAGTCTGTGCTGTACTGTCCTCCCAACACCTGCCTCCTCTTGTGAGACACTCACGGTGTTAATTAATACAAAAGATGGCCCACTTAAAGTAGTCAATTCATACTGCAGCCCCTCTACCGGGCAAATCGAGGATCTCTTCTCAAATATCAGCGGAGATACAATTTGGATAGGCGACCTGAACGCTCGCCACGTCCTCTGGGGCGACAGCGCTATTAATTGCTGAAGCGAAGCGAAGCTCTCCGGAACAGTGGACCGAGCTCTCCTGTGGACCTGGCGTGTCGTTGGTCGTGAGTCTGTCCGTCTGTCTGTGAGAAGCAACCACTCCTCTTTTCCTGTAGCGAGTATCGCTAAAAGTGAATATGTTTTGGGATGTACAAATTCTGAGTGTGTTTTATCACTAAAGGATATTGCGATTGATTGCGTTTGAAATATTTCGTATTTTGTTGAAATTAAAAGTTTAACAGTTGGCAGCAGTTCGCCGCCGCGGCGCAGTGTGGCCAGTCGCCGCTAGGTGGCGCTTGCGCAGCACCAGGGTGCGAGTGAAGTGCGAACG
>NW_026267325.1:417247-425688 GCF_000697945.3 Frankliniella occidentalis | reverse complement strand
CGCGTCCCTGTAGGGCGGCCTGCCCCACTCGACCTCTGCAGGCGTGCACAGGCAATCCGTCCGAAAAATCACTCAATGAAAATGGGGGTGGAGCTGAACATTGCTGGAAAGTAACAGGTTGGATCTGAGTAATGCAGCATTTTAACAATATACTTCATCATTAATGCTGAACAAAAATGTTTAATAACTGGTTGGTCCAACCATACATTCATCACTTCAACAATGATGGCACATAGTTCAAAAATAAAAATGAAGACTTCTGCCAGAAACAGGCCTTGAAGGAAAGAAAACAACAATCATAGTAGGCATTAAAGCAGTTTTTCAAATAGAAATAGTAATACTGAACCAAAGTGTGTGCTGAATTTATACTTAACAAAACTGGTTAATGGACTGAATAAACCTGTAAACTAGTTAGATCTAACCACCTTCCGTGCCCTTGCAAATGGGATCACATAGTTTAAAACTAAAATACAAAATTTAAAACTAGTTGGATTTAGTCTTAATAAGAGTTATCATAAAAACAATTAAAAAAACAACATTCAAAATTCTCATATGAAGTAACTTAATACATAAAAGAAATAAAGTTAGAGACATTGAGTCAAAATAATATGCTAGTGGAAACTTAGTTAAATGTTTAAGAAAAATAAAAAAAATAAAAAGGCTAATCAGTCTGAATGTCCGATATATCTTCTTCATCATCATCATCATCGTCATCATCATCGTCATCATCTTCATTAGCAGAACTATCTATTGGTATAGGAGATTGCAGCTCACCATAATCCATTTCTTCCTCGTATTCATAGTCTACCTCATATTCGTCGTCTTCATCATGGAATTGTTCCCTGGAATCCTTCCTATGAGATGACTTCTTCTCCCTATGAGATGACTCCTTCTCCTTCTCCCTATGAGACGACTCCTTCTCCTTCTCCCTATGAGATGACTCCTTCTCCCTATGAGATGACTCCTTCTCATTCCTCTTGTCCCTTATTACGTCTAGACCAGATTCTCTGGTTCCAGCTTCATCTCGTTTTGGCTTCTTTGCTGAAGTAAAAGGAGTAGATGAAGCACTTAAAGATGCATGCTTATCTCCTCCCAATATTTCCTGCAAAAAATAAAAAGGAAGGGAATAATTTTGGGATCAACAAAGTGAAATATTGCTGTCTGAACACACAAATATCAGATACACATCACTATTGCATAAACACTCACCGAAATGGGCCTAGGCCTTTTCCCTCCTGTTACAGGTCTATCACCCTCCTCTCTCTTTGACTTCAAAACATTCTTCTTTGGCATACTCTTCTTAATCGGAGAAAAAGCAGGGGATGAATAGCTTGCAGGCTGGAACGGTTTTCTATTAAATTTGGTGGGAGTGATGTTCTTCTTAGGAGAATTACGATCCAAACTGATCTTTTGTTTGGGATGGCGTTGGATTACTTGCTGACTAACACCCTTAGATTCTCTACGAAGTTTTGAGGCCTTTTTCTTTTCCTTATTTTTCTTCCCTGGATTAGCCACCTTTCGTGGTTTGTTAGGATCTCTTGTAAATTTTTTCAGTGGTTTACGCACAGCTATATCTTCAGAGTCCCCAAGAGCCTTCTGCTTGTTCCAAAGTTTTCGCCTCTCACAATAGCATTTGGCATTAATTAATTTGTTCAGTAGCTTTCTTGTAATTTTTTGGCCTTTAAATTTATGCTGAATATATGCTGAAGAAACACAAAACCTCAGTAACAACTCCAATAAAACAGAAGAAAAGAAGATAATTTCAGCCACTTACCATGTAAGTTGACTTTTATTTTTTTATCCATTTTAGTTGATCCTTTGGTCCTCCCATTAGCAGTCATCATGGCCATTTCAGTAGGGTCATAAATGGCATCCATAATGAAATTTACATATTCTTTAGGAGTCTCATCATCAAGATTTTTTAGAAGAGTTTTGTCAGTTAAAGAAATCATGATGGAACTACCAACAAATAGAGGAACCTTCTGCAAAGGAAAAGGAAGAACTTTGTTTTCAGTTTATCTACTATCAGTACTTTAACTTTGAATAAATAATACTTAGAAAGCTTACCGTATCTCCATTCCTATTCCCACTAAACTCCATTGAATCATTATTGAAAAGAATACCAGAAATGTCCTGTTAAAATAATAAGCATTAAAATCATACAACCTTCAAAATATTTACTGCACTATCTAAATTGTTGGGAAAGCAGGTTAAACCAAAGACTACTTTTAAGCATACCTTATTGGTCTTGAAAACAGTTCCACAATCATGCTTGGAGGCAGCGAGCACAAGGTTATTGAATCCAGAAAAGAGCCCTGTAAACCAATTTGAAACACGAGATAAAATTTTTAAGTCAGTGCATGGTAAAAGAAATGATCAGAATCAAATCAAATTCAACTGATACTGACCTTGGCATCGATCACATCCACAGAAAATAAGAACTGGATCAGTTTGGTTGATCTTGTCACATCTCTCCATAGTGCTCCCCACTGTGCTAGCTGCGACAGTGCTATGATTGGGAGCAGGGACACTGCCATGATCAGGAGCAGCGACACTGTCAGTGCCTTCTTTACTTCCATCATCATCTTTGTGACGACCATTGTCGTCATCATTACGGTCTTCTATCATTTCACTCTCAGATAGAGGGACAGTATCATCCATCTTATCAGCGTCGTCTTCATCATTGATATTTTTCAAGCCAGCAACAGTATTATTCACTGTGCTGACAACATCAATACGCAACGCATTCTCTTTCTTCTTGCTCTCTGCTAAAGATTTTTTGACATTGCTTGTCTCCGGGTCTGGACCGTTTCCAAGAAGATCGTCCACCTCAGCCGTAGTCATCTTAGTCAGGTCATAACGAACAGGTGAGTTCGGTTTGTTGGTTCTTGCACGGAGTTGTGGTTTATTTGAATCAGAGGTTGGATTAGTTTTGCCTTTGCCTACCTTCTTCTTGTGATCAAGGTTGTCAATCCCACCTTTACTGGCCCTCATGATTGGAGCTACAAAAAGAAAAACATAGTCAATAAGAAAGAAAAGACACATGAAATGATTGAGGCTCTTGTTAGATTAAGAAAGGCATGTCCAATGTTGAAGTTAGCACTTCAGTGAGGGCAAAGGTCCTCATAAGCTGATTATCATTTCAAACAGGGAATAACTCAGCCTACATTTAATACTGGTGTGAAAGAAGTAGCATTGACACACGTGTATCGTGACGAAGACAAGCTTATTGGAAATCTAACCTCTACTGGCCGCACAGATGAAAAAGACTTCTATTTCATGAAAAACAATTATCCCGAACGAAAAAAGTAAAGTTTTGTTGCCGGCCAATGCTCACCTCCCAAACTTTTCTAGTGGCGAGAGCGAATTCATCAGCAAATATAACATGAGGCATTTTATCTTACCTATATTTTCGTCGAAATCTAGTTTCCTCGATATTTGATCTCTAGTTATCATCCTACTACCTAAAAAGTTTCACGATCACTGGTTTCTAGCTTTAACCATACAAGAAGACAAGGATTGGACGAGCACTTTCGCCTTTGGGCCGCAAGAGACCGTTACAACAAGAACATCGAACAAGATGTGTGCCTCGGATACAGGTGAGCCACCGGACAGTCAACTGTTTGTTGTGCCAACTGTAAAAAAAAAAACTACACGTAATAGATCATTTTGTTCGTTACGACGTACTATTGGAATAATTTCACAAAAGTTTTTCACTTCTAACATATTAGATAGTTTTAGTGGAAACTGCATCAGTAAGTTAAGAGTCACCTTGAATAAAACCAAAATAGACAGCTCGGGCGGCAGAACTGAGTACGCAAGGCCGCACCTCAGGTTAGCAGCATCATAAAGAGAAAATAGTTTTCTTTACCATAAAATTTGTAAATCTAGTCCAATGTGCCACTTTATTACTTTACAAATTTTCTAAAAACTATAAGATTTGATCGTGTGAGTTTTAGTCGCGGTTCCTTCAGAAATCAAATGTATGCCTTGAGTAAAGGGAATCTTTGTTCGAAAGCTGAGAACATCCGGGCAGCCTGGCTGTTTGGATGACATGCATATCAAAACAAATATCTGATTTACTGTACTGACAGGTGCTGACTGCTGACAGGTGCTGAATTGGTTGTGCCTAGGCCTTCATTTGCTTTACATCAAACTCCCTCTCAGATGAAATGTCCAAAAGAAAAAGGAGTGCCAGTGGTTCATCGGAAAGTATTCTTGATGAAAATGATATAAGCCTGCTGAATGAGTCATTTGAAGATGATATTCACAATCAAACAAATGAAGGCATGTTTTAAAATGTAAGAATATAACTGCTTGTTGCCATGAACTTAAAAAGGTATTTAATTCATGTGTTTGTTTCAGGTTCAGATGTTTTGAGTGACGATAGTAGTAGTGATGTCGAGCCTGCTGGGACAGACTCAGAGAACAGCGTGAGAAGCTCTGCAACTGATGGTATTCCAACTATAATTAACTGTTAACAAAAAGGAATGTCTTCGTCTTCCCCCACTGACGTACTAAAGTAGTGCTTTTTAATCACAGGTGTTAGTGAAAATGATAATGACACTGCCTCAGATAGCGGTAAGGGTAATAATTAACTATTTGTTTACCGTAATTTGAACTTGGTCCTGTTGCTGTTTTATTTCTTTTCATAAGAAATGCCTTCAACTATTTTCAGATACCAAATGTCTTCAAAGACAGGACAGCAATATACTGCCTCCCAGTCAAAGCTTTATTTTTTCTGATGGAGGTGCAGCAAAATATAATACCATGATCAAATTATGTTTCTAAGTCCTTCTCATCTCTTACGACATTTGTTGTATGTCTCTTTTCAGAAACCTCACAATCTGTTCCTACCGTAGAAGAAGACACTAAGGAAAATGATTTTGGTAGGCTTTGGTCTGTTAATTCATAAACTTTCTTTTCGTGCCATGCGTTCTCCTGACAATATATGTAGCATACAGAATAGCGTCTGAGTTTTAGAAAATGGTTGCTTGTTGAACAGTCCTTTACACTTATGCTATTAGTTACATGAATGTAATATTTTTAATATCATCAATAAAAGCAGAACAGAGAAAGCAAAGAGACTGGAGATTGCTTTCCATAGCATTATTTATAGATTGACTTAACTAAACTTTATAGCTGCTAAATTTTAGGTCTGGTTCTCTTTATACTTAAATCTTCTGTCAATAATTGTAAGAAAACTTGTGCATAGTACACTGGATACTTGTGTTCTGTTAGAATTAAACTTTAAAATTTCTATAAACTTAAATCAAATACACTACAATGTTTTTTCTACTTACAGCCTGTCAAGCTGAGGACGACTGTATTCTTTGGAATGATGAAGATGAAGATGTCATTACTTCTAACATTTGTAAGTTTTTGAATGTAATGTTTTACAAATGTCTTATTTATTTATTTTTTACAAATTCCTGACAGTATGTTTTTTATTATTGTATTTGTTTTCTTTACTAAAGGGAAAAATTGTGATGATGACCAGCTTTCAGATGATGACTGTCAAGAGTGCAAATTTTCATATGAAGATGATAATCCTATTTATAAAGGAGCACCTTTGAAAGTTAGTGAGAGCATGACAGCCATCTTAACTTATATTACAAAACATGAGTTAGATGGACGGGCAATAGTTGATTTACTAAACTTGATCAACCTGCATTGTATAGAGGAGGACAACGAGATGAAAACCTCTCTCTACTTATTTAAGAAATACTTTGAAGGATTGAACAGCCCGGTAATATATCATTACTTCTGCTCTTGCTGTTTTACAGAACTTTCCAAGAATAATCTGATATGTCCAAACTTAAAATTGCACCCTGGAAATAAAGGTACCAGTATTTTTGTTGAAGTTCCACTAGAACGGCAGCTTCAAAGGTTGTTTTCTCAGGAAGAATTTTTTAAAAATTTATCATACAAAAATAATAGAAAAAAAATTAATGAAAATAATCTGGAAGACATCTATGATGGACAGCTTTATAAGGAACTTGTGCAGGAAGGATTTTTAAATGCATCAAATCCTTTGAATTTCTCAATGATGCTCAATGCTGATGGCGTGCCTGTTTTTAAATCTTCTAAAAAATCATTATGGCCCTTCTTCTTCAGCATCCTAGAACTTCCTCCCCACTTACGTTTCAAGAAAGAGTTCACTTTGATTGGAGGCCTTTGGTTTGGGGGCAAACCAATGGTAAATATTATACTTGGTAAATTGCTACCATCTTTGAAAACAATTCGGACAGGTTTTAAAGTTCAACCATTTGGTACCAACAAAACAGAAATTGCTAAGGGTGTAGTCCTTGCAGCTACAGCAGATTTGCCTGCAAAAGCCATGCTTCTCGGAATGCAAGGACATTCAGGTGCCTTCAGTTGTCATGTCTGTAAGATCAAAGGTGAAAGTGTGAAAATTGAAAAACCAAAGAAGAAAGGCAAGAAAGGAAAGACAAAAAAAGGAGCACAAGCAGCAGATGGAGAAAACTTGGAAGAAAAACAAAGTAAAGAAAGTTCTGTATGGGTCTTCCGTTATGAAAAAGAAAGAGATCTAAGGCGACATAAGGAAACTGTAGACCATGGTAAAGAGGTTCAAGATATAATAAATAAGACAGGTAATGAAAAATCTCATGTACTAGGTGTAAAGTTTCCGAGTGTCCTCTTCAAGATTATGTATGACACAATTAGAGGATTTGGGATTGATGATCTACATACCATCTACTTGGGCAATATCAAAACTCTTGTTAAATTATGGTTTGACTCTAATACAGCGGTGAACCATTTTCAATTAGGAAATATTTACCGGTTGTTGATAGTCGATTGGCTGCTATTAAACCTCCTAATTTTTTGGAGCGCGGTATCCGAGGTATTGATGAAGAATTTTCCTACTGGAATGGAAATGAATGCAAGACTTGGGCCCATTTCACTTCCATTCCTATTTTGAATGGAATTTTACCAAACAGGCTGCTTGAGCACTATGTTGACTTTATAACATGTATGCAGTTACTTTTATCATCTTCTGTATCGCCTGAAGAGGTACTTTCCTGTGCAAAGAAACTCGAAGAGTACGTCAAGAATTTTGAAAATATTTATGGTTCAAGACACATGACAATGGTGATTCATTTATTGCTTCATCTTAGTTATGTTGTTACCAACCTTGGACCCATGAATGTGTACTCCTGCTTTCCTTATGAAAGCTTAAATGGAGATATTCTCAAAATGATCCATGGTACTCGATACGTTGAAACTCAACTTGCAAGTGGCTGTTACCTAATATCTCAGCTCCCCAACAAACTTGATGCACTCCAAAATGAAAAAACTAAAGACTTTTGTTTTAGAGTAATGCATCCAAGTTTAAAACTAAAGAAGGTAGAAAATGTTTGTGACAGTCAATCAATATTTACAGTTGGAGTCTACAAGCATCTTGATGCTTCTCAAAAGCATGTTCTCACCTCAGTCCAAGAATACCGACAAGATGTAAAGTCACACCTGCAAATCTTGACGTTTCTTAAGTTAAAGAAGGCTCGCTCTTTATTTGTAAGTAGGTCATACACTCGGTGTTCAAAAACAGTATCATATACCTGTTCATATAAGCGTGGCAGTTCTATTCACTATGGGGCCATTGATATTTTTGTGAAAGTCTCCTGTCCTACTCCATCGAGTCCTTCACCGCATACTCTATTCTTAGCAATCATCGAGCAAGCCACAACTGAGAATTTTTTTATTGGCAATAAGCTTGTACCACATATTCATATATATTCGCTTACTGGCAAATTTTGCGCAGTACCTGTGGAAGATTTACAAGACCTTCTCTTCTTAGTTAAAGTGAATGAAACTTCACACATTTGTAATCCTTTGTAAATTTGCTCAACTAAGAAGCACTGATTTTGTTGTAAGATTTTAATGCATACTAATGTACTTGCATACAACTTGAACTTGTCTTGTAGGAGACTTTGTAAATTTTTATAAAATTGTGGAGCTTGTGTGCTTTATGTTATGTAAAAAATAAATATTCAGGTAACCATATCATGCACATTATTTTATTTCAGTTTCTCTTTCATATATTACACAATTGAGGTACATTCCCACTTTCACAACTAGGGTTGTGCTTAGCTATATGATAATTTCTCTTGGTACCTGGATGAGAGCCCACACAGTACATACACAGTACGTATGAGAAAATAGCCCTCCGCCCCCACCCGACCCCGACCTCCTCCGCGCCTCTTCCTGGAGCCCCGTTGGTCTCCTTTGGTGCTTGGCCAGGCATGCTCAACCTCGTCTCCGCGGCGACCTGGTGAAAGGCTGGGTGGCGACGCGAGGCAAGGCGGCCCCCGAGACGTCGTCGTGTCCGCTCGTGCATTACACGCCGCCCCCAGGAGCCCCCCACCAACGATCGTACCATCCACGCCCTCGCCCGGCCCCGCCCGCCCCTGCCCCCAGGT
>NW_026267325.1:412571-414445 GCF_000697945.3 Frankliniella occidentalis | reverse complement strand
GTAGTGAACCCCTTGAAACAAGCTCTTTTACCAGGCACTCGATGAGTAAAATTTGGAGAGGAGAAAATGTAGGGAAAAAAATGTGTCCCCAATAAATCGAAGTCAGGTGCATGCCCGTCACCCCGGGCTTAAAACCTCATCGAGAGCATAAATTAGTGTAACAAAAAGTGGTGTCGTCTGAATTTTAGATGGTGTCAGTTACTGATACCTGTCTGACTTTCACTGACATTCTACTGACTACCGGTGTCATATGAGATCCGCTAAATTACAGTTCATCTCAGCTGAACTCAGTGGAAGGCAAATCTGAACGTATATGAAAAAAAGACATCGGCTGAACTTCAGACAGAGTCAGCTACTGACGAGCAACTGTCTTTTACTGTCAAGCGGCTGAGCCCAGACGACAACCGAGGTCACCAAATTACAGTTAAGCTCAGCTCTGCTCAGTGGGAGACAAAGCTGGAGAAAACTGATAAACTGATGTCGGTTAAATTTCAGATCGAGCCAGTTATCGCCGCATAACTGTATTTTACGCACATACTACTGAATCCAGACCGTGCTTATGTTTTTCTAAATTACAGCTATCTTCAGTGACAAACAATACTGACTGAAACTGAAAATTCTATGGCGTCAAAATGACAGATGATGTCAGTTTGCGTGGTAGAACTGTGTTGTGCACACATGCAACTGAATCTGCGCAAACCTTAAAAGTCGCTAAATTACAGCTAATCTCAGCGATAGAGAGAGCTGAGAGTTGCTGAATTATTGATGACAGCTGATCTTCACTTTTAATCACTATTTGCCTTGCAACTGGTTTTAACCGACGTGCATCTGACAGCTGAGGCTCATTAAAGTTCGCCTGGATTCAACTATCCTCAGTAAATGTAAAAAGCTGTAGGCAGCTGATGTAAAGTGGTCGTGCCTGTTCAGCCAGATGCAGTTTCTTGGTCACTTTGCGTTGCCGTTGACTCAGATTTTAGCAGCGATGTTTTGAGGTGAACAAGACTGAACGACCGCCAAAGGCCTCAATTCACTTAATATCAGTAAAATTCACGTGGAACTGAATTCACCTGAGAGGCCAACAGCTAAAGTTGTGCGGGTTCCAGGAAAAAGTGCCTAAAAGACAGCTTCGATTTAGCTGAATAAAACTGATTCAGGTGATGCTGTCCAGGACTCAGCTGGCGCAGTAGTTACTTGGTAGAGTTCAGCTGACAGTCAGCTAAAATTTTATCCCGGGTTTCTCAAATCGCCATAATTACCTTGCCAATATGCGCGTGAGGCGCTCTAACGCTAATGAAGCATACTATGCACTCTATTGCCTCTCAGGCCCTAAAGCTAAACTTAATACTAAAAACAAGGTAACGCTCTTCAAAAGCATCTACAGGCCAATCCTCACCTACGGGTGTGAGATCTGGACTGATTACCTTGCTAAAGCCTCTTGGAAAAGGCTGCAAGCCTTTCAAAATAAGGTCCTTAAGGCCGCCCTGGGTCGAGGAGTCAGAAGCTCTACTACAAAGATGAAGGAGGAGTTAAACATAATTAGCATACGCAAGTTCTGTATCGCAAAAAGAGATAAATTCAAATCAGACTGAAAAATCTCATCATCTAGATGTAAGAAAACTCTTTGATCTCAACTGTAACTTTGCTATGTATTAAGGGGAGACCCTACTGAAAATATGGCGATTTTCGGCCAAAATTTCGAAATTGCGTTTTTTGCAGATTTAGCATCTTTAGACCTTTATCTAACAGGACCCAACCGGGTTTTGCCCCACGCGACCTCCTTTCCCTTCAAATACGCCATTTTCGAACACCTTGCATGGTTCCAGGGTTGTTCCACGTCAATTTCACATGGAATTTCCCTGAAATTCCCCTCCCAC
>NW_026267325.1:403011-405886 GCF_000697945.3 Frankliniella occidentalis | reverse complement strand
TACAATAATACGAAAACATTACTGATTCAATGTTGTCATTCATCATCAACCTTTGTTAGCTGTAGAAGCTAATCTCACTTTTCTGGTACTTATGAGAACACTAGCTCTGGGAGCTAATTGGCTTATGCTATGACGGACACTAGACTAACTAGCTACTGCAGCTGGTAACATTTACCCATATCTCATGAGAATATTAGCCAAGGCCATATTGGCTGACGGTATTAGCTTTGGCAGCTAACTTTTTTTTTTCCGTGTTCCTAATCAGTATCTTATTGCTACTTTTTTGTGATTTAAATGAACATCTAGTCCCTGTTAAATGCTTGTGATAATGTTTTGTGTGATTAACCTTAGACTTAATCTATAGGTACTTAGTCTTATCGCTGTTCGTGTTTTCAGTTTTTCATTTTTTAATTTCCTTGACTGAACTACCTAAGCCATAAGTGGGGTGATCAATACAAGACTTAAACTAAAGTGGGTGCGTTATTTAAAGTTGCATTTTGTGTTCAGTTTTAATTGCTCTTGGTGTTCCTGCTATAGCTACCTATTTATCATAAACATTTGTGATCAACATAAGACTCAATCTCTAGGTACTTAGTCTTGTTTGTGTTTGGTTTTTCATTCTTAAATTTCCTTAACTAAACTACCTGTATTTATCCAAGCCATAATTGGTGTGATAAATACAAGACTTAAACTAAAGTAGATGTTTGTGTTTCATAATGTTTTATTTTGTGTTCAGTTTTAATTGTTCCTAGTATTCTATTGTTCCTGCTATAGCTACCTATTTCATATCATTTGTGATCAAAGACTTTATCTTTTCTTAGGTACTATAATGTTGAATTCTTATCATATCTTAGCTTCGTCAAGGTTTCGCATGAACCTTCATTATTATATTTGTACCAATTTTTTGTTCCTTAATTAAAGACTGATTCTATCTATATCTGTTTTATGTATTAGCCAGCCTCATGCCATTGCCCCACATTCCATCCAACTGACCTTCATCTAAGGTTTAATTACTTCTTATTACTAATAATGGTTAATAAGCCTCTAATTACAACTTCCCCGTCACAAATGAAATCTCGGAACGTCGACGTAACGACGTCGTTTTACTCGTATCGAGAAAATGACGTTATTGGAGTCGAAAACGACGGCTCAGTGGCTTAAAAAACGAAGTCCAAACGGCAGTCGTCCACGACACGTTTTCGATGAAGACACGTAACCATTTACGACAAGTCAACAACAAGTAGGAATATGTAGTCGGCCCGTTTTCGACGTCCAGGTCGACGTCTGGACGACTCGTTTTCGACATCCAGTCACGTACCGGTTTATATGGGACATATCTGAGGACTGGGTTCTAAATAAAAGTCACTGAATGTTATTTTAATCATTTTTATTGATTTATAAAGAGACACTACAAGTGTGCAAATAAATAAAGCAACTCTATTGGAACATGCCAAAGCAAAAGAAAAGAGTTTGTACACTGCAAGAAGCACACTATAAGCAGTAAGCAGTGTGAAAAAAACACAATTTTAATTATACAGACAGTGCAAAATAAGATAGTTAATGAGCAACTCTAATAGAACATGCCAAAGCAAGCAGAGAATTTAAACACTGCAACAAGCATCAAAGTAGTACACAAGTAATGCAAAAAAAAAAAAAGACGGTGTCAATTACAAAGCAAAGCCAAAATAAATAAAGCAACTCTACTGGAACATGCTAAAGCAAAAGAAAAGGGTTTGTACACTGCAAGAAGCACACAATAAGTACTAAGCAGTGTGAAAAAAAACCACAATTTTCAATCATACAGACAGTGCAAAATAAGATAATTAAAGAGCAACTCTATTAGAACATGCCAAAGCAAGCAGAGAAATTGAACACTGCAACAAGCATCAAAGAAGTAGTACAAGAAATGTGAAAAAAGACAATGTCAATTACAGTGCAAATCCAAAACAATATAAATAAAGCAACTCTAAAGGAAAATGCCAAAGCAAGAAGAGATTTGTACTCTGCTACATACACAATAATATAAGTAGTACAAGCAGTGTGAAAAACAAAAACAAAAAACACAATTTCAATTACAGTGCGAATCCAAAGCAAAATGAATAAAGCAATTCATGCCACAGCAAGAAGAGATTTTAAACACCACAAGAAGCACAAAATAAGTAAAGCAAGAATGCCATGCCATGCTTCTTTTGCTTCGCCTTGCTGCAACCCTTCGTCTTGTGTGGTGTTTTCCTCGGCTTCTTTTGGTGTAGGCGACACGATGAAAAAGCCAAGAAAAGCCGAAATAGACACGAAATGTTGCGGCAACGCTCAGCAAATCAAAACGTAAACAGTAGCCGGCTCCCGCTCCCGGCCGCCGGGGACGGGAGGCGATCAGCCGATCTGACGCTCACTGAGTGGCGACGGTATCCACTTGGCCAGAGTAGACGCCTGAGGGGGCAGCGGCCAGCCCGCATGTCATGCGCACCCGTCCTCAGGCGGACGATTCCGTAAGCGACGGTGTTGCCTCAATGGTTCGCTCGTCCGCCGGCGCGACCACATGGTCCTCAAGATTTCCTTACCTATTAGCTGTTGTCTGAGTGGAAATTTGCTGAGTCCTGGAAATTACAGTGTGGGAAGGAGGGAAGGGGGAGAGGGGTAACACTTTTTCAAAAATTTTAAAGTGTTCGACAGGGGAGATACTCGCTACTCCCCCCTTCCCACACACTGTAGTTTGTCTTACATAAAAAAATTTCTGTGTCTCAGGGTTTCTTACAGCTCTAAAGTGGAAGAGAATCAATTTGAACCCCATGAAGGTTGGCAATGGGGTACTGCAACCCCTGTATGAAGAGTTTGTCCAAAGGACAGTATCAAAATACCTTTCAGAGATTGCCAA
>NW_026267325.1:401944-402241 GCF_000697945.3 Frankliniella occidentalis | reverse complement strand
TCGGACACCCTGAGGACATTTAGCCGCTTGGACAAAATATTGTCTGTTTTTGTCCACAGGGGTCCTGTCCTGAAATTGAAACAAATAAAGGACATGTCCTAAGGACACTTCAATGGACAAAGACTGACAGTGTCCTAAATATGTCTTGTCCTTCCTTGTGTCTCGGCTCGTCAGGGGACTTAGAGGAGACTGTGTATATGGCTCAACCTGAGGGTTTTGTAGCCGCAGGCCAGGGAGAAAAAGTCTGCAGACTGCAAAAATCAGTTTATGGGCTTAAGCAAGCTGCCAAGAGTTGGA
>NW_026267325.1:401566-401894 GCF_000697945.3 Frankliniella occidentalis | reverse complement strand
CCCCGCCCGCCCCCGGTCGCCTCGCACGCTCATCCTGGAGCCCCGTCGGAGTCCTCGGATGCTTCGCCGTGGCAGCTCAACGTAGTCCTCACCCATGGACCGGCCGGGCTCTGGGCCCCACCCCGGCCCGGGGGCGCACAAAAAGTGCTGCAAGGTTGTAGTCGGCCGCCCCCGCCCGCCCCCGGTCGCCTCGCACGCTCATCCTGGAGCCCCGTCGGAGTCCTCGGACTCTTCGCCGTGGCAACTCAACGTCGTCCTCACCCAGCTGCTTGTGATGGGCTGGGTATGGCCCTTGGGTCATGACGCTGCTCCCTGACGCCCCCGGCAG
>NW_026267325.1:400105-401267 GCF_000697945.3 Frankliniella occidentalis | reverse complement strand
CCCCCCTCTCTCTCTCTGTCTCTCGCTGAGGCCGCGAGGTGTGCAGAAGACCATATCAATAGGGTACAATAAGTAAGCGTCATACACCTAGTGGGGATTCCCATTTATTGAACAGGCCATTCTCTTGTATCTTGTGGAACACTGAAGTTCTTGTGTGAAACATGCATTAGATAACTGAAAAATGCCCCGATGCCGATGTTGCTAGCGGCGCTGAAAATACCTGGTCCTGCTGGGGTAATAGACACCTGAAAATGAAGAAACGGGATGGTAACACCACTCCGCATCCCGGATGATGACGATACAGTGCTACCCTCCTCCTTTTTGGCAGCACGCCTTGCCCAAAATCCTCATGGGTCCGAACCCCTTGATGGAGCTGACACAAATGGTACGGAAAACCGGGGGACCCTTCATGGAAGGGCCATGTGAGTTTTTGACTGGGTCCTCCACCGCGTTGCTTTCGTCCTGCACCCTCTGTCGCTCCCTTAGCTCTTACCTCGTGGGGAAGTACTGTCACGACTTGGTTGCCAGGTTTGCATTCTCTCCAACATCGTTTTCTTCTTCGTCAACTGGGCTATGATATGCGTCAGTCTGGCAATCTCTTCCTGAAAAACAATATAAAACTGTAAAATTTTTACGAAGAAATGCTACAGGGTGGGTGTTCCGCGCCGTTGCTTTTTTCTGCTTGCAATGTACCGGACGCATGCGTGCGTGCGGACGGGTTGCATATTCGCACGGAGTTGTAAGGCGCCATGGCGAGCGACGATAGGCAAGCCCGCCCGCACACATGAATCGGGTATAAGCAGGAAAAAAACACGGAGCGGATCACCCACCCTCATCGCGATCGACAGTAGCTTGTGTCCCAGTGAAAAATGCAACATCGAACCAACGTCGAAGATATTGTTTTCTCGACATCGATTCGATATTGCACTTATCATTTGGGTAGCCCTTACCTCTATGTACACCGAACACGCTTGATCAATGTCGGAGTTTCGTCTGGCCATTCTTTCTGCTTACACTTGTTCTTGAAGAGTTTATAGGACTCAAACTTGTGGGCGGTATACTGCTCACGAGCTTCTGTTCGGTCACTATAGAACTGCTCAACAATTGGGCGGGGTGCGGAGCGGAGGCGGGTCTGAGGCCAAAGGAAGGGGTGGGAGGGGTG
>NW_026267325.1:393651-395810 GCF_000697945.3 Frankliniella occidentalis | reverse complement strand
AGAAAAAGTCTGCAGACTGCAAAAATCAGTTTATGGGCTTAAGCAAGCTGCCAAGAGTTGGAACACAAAAGCAGACAAGGTGTTAAAAAGCATTGGCTGCAAAAACCTCAGAGATGAACCATGCATCTACATAAAAGAGAGCAAAACATCCATGATTATAATAGCTCTATATGTAGATGATTTCTACATCTTTTATAAGTTAGAGAAAGATGAGACTGATCTAGTGAACTCACTGAGACAGCATTTTGAGGTAAAAGATCTTGGTGAAGCCAAATCATGTTTGGGAAGGCACATTGAAAGAGACTGGAAAAATGGAAATCTCGTGCTTCACCAGGAAAAATATATACTTGATACTCTGGAAAAATTCCGCATGGCTGATTGCAAAAATTCCCGGACAAAGACACCCATGGAAACAAAAAAAAAAAAAAACCACACCAGCTGCCTGAAGGAAAACCTGCCAACGCTCTATACCAAGAGCTCACAGGGAGACATATCTGAGCATAAACACAAGACCAGATATTGCTTTCTCTGCCAGTTTCCTGAGTCAATTTAATACCACCTATACAGATACCCACTGGACTCTCGCAAAAAGGGTTCTAAAGTACTTAAAGGAAACCTCGACTGTTGGTCTGACATTCAACAAATCACCCAACCCAACTTTCTGTGTGGTGGGTTATGCTGATGCAGATTTCGCAGAAAACTCAACTGACTACAGGTCATATACTGGGTATTGTTTCTTTATGGATGGTAACCTGATCTCCTGGGAAAGCAGGAAACAAAGGCTGGTAGCACAATCCTCAACAGAGTCCGAATATCTGGCAATGTCTGAGGGAGTAAAAGAATGCATTTACTTGAATGAACTTGTAAATGAAATCTTTCACTGTGGACCACAGAGGATCACAATGTTCAATGACAACCTCAGTGCTATAAGATTGGCATACTCTCAGAAATACAGTGCCAGAACCAAACACTTTGGAGTGCGTATTAGTTAGTGAGAGATGGTATTAATGAAGGTTCTCTATTACTGGAGCATATGTCGACCGAATTAATGCCCGCTGACTTGCTCACTAAAGCTTTGGGGAAACTCAAACATGAGAAATGCTGTAAAACCCTCAAAATCATGTCCTCTGTTTGAAGGGGAGTGTTAGAATAGGTATACAAAGTTCCTCGGACAGATGTACCACAAATATAAACAATAGAATCTGTGTATAACTATTCGTTCTGCTGTTCTGCTATCCTCAGATGTTCATCTGTTTACACCTGACAAAAAGCGTATCTCCAGTCCAGCTGTTATCGCTGAGCGAAGCTCAGTCCAAGTCGATGAGGGGTCAGGCGATGTGTCCGTCGTGAGTCTGTCTGTCTGTCTGTCACATTCCGTATCTCCTCAAAATGTGCTACACTGACAGCCAGAAGCGGGTTATCCTAAGAATCGATAATTTACGAGGATTATCTGTGTGCATTATTGCATGCATTGGTCAGCTTTGAAATATTCAATCGTTTTATTTGAATTCGCGCACAGTTCGCTGGAATCTTGGCAGCAGTGCACTTGAGTGGGTATGAAAAGCGCCAACGGCTGCGGCGCTCACTTCGCGACTTTGATACCCTCTCACAAGTGATTAAATTGTCAGATTGTCAAACCGAGTGTGTTACTTTTAGTTTTAGAGTTGCGGAACTGGATCTACGAAGTTTCGCGAGTGTCCGGTGAGAAGCAACGAAAGTGATATTTTGAATGGTTTACGTGTTTACTTACGTAAGTTGGAGGGGGGAAGGGGGTAGTGGTTCGGGAGAAATGTGAAAAGGTAACTATTGTTTCGAGTTCATCTCGACAAAAGAAATCGAAAATCTTTTATGCTCCAAGACGATCGGAATCGAAATGGCAGAGTTATTGCCCCCCAAATTGACAATTTGGTCGTTTTTGCATACATTTACCCCTTTGGAGGCTAATTACTTTGCCATTTCGACTCTGATCGGCTTTGAGCATAAGACATTTCCTTTTTAATTCTGAAAAGGGAATTCAAGTCTTGTTTTACACTTTTAATTTTGTAATTTCTAAAAAAATCCTACTGTTCAATTTTGTTATTTTAACAAAATGGAATGGTGTTTACTTGTAGAATGATTGGAAGTCACCTAATCTTTCAATAGGACTTGTCAAAACGATT
>NW_026267325.1:392600-393601 GCF_000697945.3 Frankliniella occidentalis | reverse complement strand
TTCCCTTCAAATACGCCATTTTCGAACACCTTGCATGGTTCCAGGGTTGTTCCACGTCAATTTCACATGGAATTTCCCTGAAATTCCCCTCCCACTGTCTCCGTTTGAATTTCGCGCGTTCCAAACTGGTTGCCAGGCAACCGTTGGCCTGCCACCTATCGGCGGATGACCGAACTGCGTCGCGGAGGCGAGCGAGAGGCGCGGGGCGCGGGGCGAGGGAAGGAGGAGGGGGGTGTGGTGGCAGTGGATAGCCAAAACAACACATGTACTGATTAGGTTAGAAGTCTTGTCCGTCTTAGTGAACGTTTGGAAGCGAAATGGGAGATCGGAGGTACCAGCACAGGTCACACCCTCGTCCAAAGCCCCGGCCCTCCAAAAGGACAAAGGCAGCTGCTCGCAATGCCAAGAAGAGAAAGGACATTCAGAAAAAGACAGTCGATATGTCTACTCAGACCCCGCCGACCACCGAGCCGACCGAGCCGGAGCCGACCCAGTCGCCGCCGGCACCTGCACCAGAAGCAACCCCATCTTCAGCTTCAGCCAAAAAAATGGCCCGATTTGAAAAAATCACGGCCAGTTACGAAAAGCTAGCATTCAATTACATCATTCTACATCGTGAAGCTTTGAAAAAACTTAGTGAAAATATTGTTTGTGAAAGTTGCCACAGCAAAAAGATAGTAGCCAGATATGAAGAAACACATGGATTCTGCAAAAAAATACTATTTGTATGTGAAAATTGTTATGAGACTCACAGCGAAACCTACAGCAGCCCAAGAGTTACAGAAACTGGTTCAACAAGGCCACCATTTGAAATAAACACTACATTAGTGGAAGCCTTCCTCTCTATTGGTACAGGTTATGCTGCCATGGAGAAGTTTTGCATTGAAGTTGGTATGGAGATAATGTCACCCAAGTCATGGGAAAATCACCTGAAACGCTTGTTGTCTACTAGTGCTGACCACAAGAAAGAAATGCTAGATAGATCACGGAAGGCTGTTAGA
>NW_026267325.1:386741-392550 GCF_000697945.3 Frankliniella occidentalis | reverse complement strand
TCTTCAGACAAATTCCTTATCCCTTAGACGGCTCACTATAGAGACGGAAGAATTAGAAGCGCCCCCCCCCCCCAAATCTCTTACGTTCAAGGAGCAGACGACCGGTTGCCTACCTACTAGGCGGACCCTCATTCGGTATAGTTTTGTTCTATATTTTTTATGTCTTCTGTAAATTTAATGCACTTCGCTCAGCTACCCCGTGCATAATGTTAACGCACGGGGCCCGACGTCTACAGGCCAATAAAGCACTTCACTTCCGTTCCGAATTCAACCTGTGTCGATCTTTTTTACTTGTACTCCTACTCAGTCATATCCAGTGACATCGGTGGTTTACAACAGTTATTTACAACAAAAACTAATGTTTGTTATTGTAAAAGTAAAGTCGTCCACTGTGAAAAATTGCAAAAGAATTGGATAGATACAACATAAATACATGTATAAATACCCATACAATTTCCAAAACTATGTAACACTTGAAACTGTCAGTGCCAGTATAAAAGATAACATTTGAACTTCACAAATAGGTTATAAAGACTTCAGGAAATCAAAATTACCAATAGAGTTAGTTCTTGGTGTTGGAGACAATGTATCAGGAATAACAGAATTTTCTCCAGAAATTTTAAATGTACTTGATCCACCATCATTTGAACCTAGAACAAAACAAAGGTAAATTAATTATGAATACTAGGATAGATAAACCAAAACAGAATATCTTCAAAAATATTGAAGATATAGAAAACTTGTGAAACGTTACCTTCAGAACTGGAGCGTCTATCAAAATGAGATGGCCTTGGCCCGCTAACCTTGCTGCTGTGAGGCTCAACACTCTCTCTAATTTTAACTGAAGCACTACTGGGTTCACCATTAAACTCAGTAAAGGCAGCTATTTTAGTAGACAAAAGGGGCAAGCCATCACTACTGCAGCCACTGTTGCACCCAGCCTTTGGATATTTTGAGATGGGGGGGGGGGGGGGGAGAGGGTGCTGCTCATTTTGGCGTGAACCTTGTGATGACTTCTGCTTTGTAACTGGTTTGTTAGACTTAGGCTCTACGTCAAGTTAATGGAGTCTAACAGACACTCCTTTTCTCCGAGCCCCTCTCCCTAGCTCCTTCTCAGATTGAAGGCCGTCTGTGTCACTGGCATCTGCAAGTACTAACCGAGCCGCATCAAAGGAATCTGAAAACAAATAAAATAATAAAAATAAAAATGTCACAAAGACCGGCTTACTTGTAGCAGCAATAGATCATAAAATCTGATTGATTAACTAGAATCTCACCGAAACTTTTCACCACTATGCAGGGAATGGGTTCAGGCCATGAAGGGTCTACATCCTCAAAGGCTCGTGATGCACTAGCTTCTTTCTTCGCATCAGCAGGGCAGTGGAGCTTTCCACCATAAAGGGAATAGTGTGCACCAAAGAAAGGCGATTATTTTCTCTTCCACGTTTAGCTCTGGCCTGTGCATTTGCCTTTTCTTGAAGTCTGCGGTGAAGTTGTTGCAGAGGTCTAGCAGTTGATAAAATTAGTCTTTTCATGTCGCCCAACATGCTCTCGAATGGGTATGCACTAAACTTTGAAAGTCTACCGAACCTTTCAGCATCATCTCCTAGGTGCAAGAAACTATGTTCATTGTAAAGAACAAAGAGAGGGCCAAACACTTGAGCACTGTATTGGACAAACTGGGAGGCAAACTCTTTTGCATACTGCAAATGAGACTGAATTAACTCATCGTTACTGTAGATATACACTGCTGCATGAAGAAGAAATAATCGGTAAACTTCATCTTTCAAAACAGGCAAAAATATAACTGGTCCAAGATACACAAGGTAGATGTACGCCAGACCACGTCTCGCGTAACAGGCTTCGCGATACCTCACGAAACACTGTTACGCTGCGACGCGCCTGGCATACATCTACCTTGGCCTGCGGCGCTGACACCCGAGTCAGGTAGTGCAAAAATGTGCACAAAGATACGGGCCTCTGGCCCGTCAACGCCCGTCACTTCGACTAATCATGCAGGGTTGTACATTTTTTCGCTTATTTTCGTCAAAAACACCCTCTAGCGCCTCAACGGTTTGAGCTAGAGCAAAACGGACAAAATTTTTGCCCATAGGGCTCTACTTTGATGAGTTACCCCTTAGGAAACCATAAAAAAATATTTTTAAAAAACGTCATTTTTGGGACCTGTTGTTTTCGATTCTTTTAAAAATCCAATTTTTGAGCTAGAATGCTCATCTTCGAACTCGATCTGTCTTTTTATGGTTTTCGAGTTTTCGTGCGGACAGATACACAGACAGACAGACACACAGACACACAGACAGACACACAGACAGACAGACAGAAAAAGTTTTTTCCGACCAGACGGAGTAATAGGCTTCGCTAATCGCTCAGCCAACAAAGAGCAATCTGAATTCTGCTGCTTTCCAAATAGCACGGCGCGCAAATGAAGGTTTCCTGTTAAATTCAACAGGAATATAGTTTGCCAGCAGAGTCAGCAGGTCGTCAAATCTCTGGATATCCTCTCCTCTCATTCTGCTGTTGACAGGGCCACGTCGTAACACAAACGAAAGAAAACGTTTGAAAATTCCCAGGTCAAGAAGATGTAGTGGGTCGAGGGGAAACATAGATATAAATCCAGTTTGAAGTTCAGTAAGTGGAGATATCTGTTGATGGTGGTGTTCCGGATCGCGCCTATCATTGAAGGACTGATCTGTCCTCAAATTACCAACAGCAGTCTGATAGGTTTGAAAAGCAAGATAGTCACCTTCCTGGTCGCACCTTTCACAACCATGAGCTGAGCCATGACCCATGACACACTTCAAATAAACCCTCCCAAGAGCATCTTCAAGGTAAAATTCCACATCGACAGTAAATCTTGTACCCCTGAACCAGATGCCATCTTCAATTAGAGTTCTTATTGCTTCAATGTAATCCTCTAAAAAATCTTCTAATCTATTCGGTTTCCCTTTCCCATAGAACAAACCAATTACGCCTGGACTGGCCTCAAGAAAATTTCTGCAGGAAAATACAATGGGCCAACATTCATACTTAGTGCTCTTATACAATTTGACACCACCAATGAAAACTTTCAGTGCTAAATGATGGCATCCAGCAACTAAGCCTTGACTCATCTTCAAAATTAATGATTGTCTGAGCCCCACATGAACATACTTAGAGATGGGCACTTTATGCGAAAAAAAACTTAAAATTATGCGCTGAAATTTGGCTTGATTATGCGATAATTATGCTTTGGAAATATGGCAATTATGCGCCCATAATTCGCTAAACTAAGCACTTTTATGCGAAAAATGTGTGAAAAATGTTTAAAAATCGCGCCCAAATTCCCGCACTGTGCGAAAAAGTTCAAAATTCAACATTTCTTTGGCTAAAACTACGTTTATCCAGTTCTTTAACAAAAATGTCTTTAATAGGATGGTTGCTTTGACCCAGTGGAGCTAACAGGTGTACGAACCAAAATTTGGTGTACAGGTGCCTTGAAAATCAGGATTTCAGTAGGGTCTCCCCTTAAACCAATAAAATGATGCTCTCAGGCGCGGGAGGCGCGGTGTTCTTCTCTACCATGTAATCACTGTAAAAACCCGATTATGTCAAAATAAAAATAAAACCAGTCCGGTCACCCACCTCTAGACCGGATACAGATGGTCACCCACTGCACAAAATGTTCTTCTCACCAACTTCCGGTCACCCACCGGAAACCAGCCGCGCGCAAAGCGTGGCGCACTTGTTCGCTCTATCATGAACGATTCTAAAACATTATGCGAAATATGCGATCGCATAAAGTGACCATCAACATACTGCCCATTAACAAGCTGCTTCGTTTCAGTGCGAGTTGGAGTTTGTTTCAAAGTTCGACTGTCTAAGGGTAAAAACGGATGATGGGGTTTTAATAAGCGAAGCAAATCATTGGTGGCCACACTTGAAATCCCAAGTTGGACACTACAGACTCGAAGTTCATTCCGGAGAGGGTTTACATTTTCATCATCAGAACCTGTTGAGCAGCTCCACACCCACGCCCGGGTACCAGAGCAACAATGGACACCTTGCACTCTGAGTAGCCAGCCCCCCGCGCGCGCTGCCCAGCGCTCATGCCAAAAATTGTGTTCAATTATAAAAGTAATGATTAACATGCTAATTCAAAAAAATATCACGCAAAAAGACACATCAAGAACAAGAACAATGCAGCGAGCAGGCATAAAATGCCTACATGGCGTCCAAAAGCAGATTGTACAAGTGAGAGGGCGCTATGACGCGGCGCAAACTTCTATATTCAAAAAATATTGCTCAAAACTATAAAATAGAACATTTTCTTAACTAAGGGTCCGTTTATGGTTAACAAGAATTGTTAACGTTTTTTTTGATAGCTATGAGAATGTGCAGCTTTGCGCTTTGGCATATTAAAAGACAACCTCAAAATTTCAGTTTGGCAGAGAATCACATGTGCAAAAGGAAATGACAACGGCTAACGATAGGCCAAGATCGCTCGGCTTATTACAACGACCACTAAAACGTGGCAGCGCGAGTCTTACCTCATCCATTTCGAAGTTGGAAGTAGTAGTTCTTCAGTCAAATGCACTGACTTTTTAAATGTCATTTCACACGAGTTGCCGGCTCAGCTGAGGATGTAGTCCCTCCTCTCGGCGGCGGCGATTTAAACTTCGAGTTATTCCGCCGCGCAGATAAAAGAATAGTTCGGTGGAGCACACTCCACACAAACGTAAGTGGCTGCGACATACTAGCGAAAGGCTGGCGAAAGGGACAGGAAATCAGGAAATCAAATATGATCCATTGACTGTAACTATGAGAATATGTTTTTTTCAAACTAAGTCGGAAACTGTATGTATTACGCGCTGCATACGAGGGCGCGGCGATTCAAATGCACGAATAATGCGCTTATCACTCCATTTTAAAGAGGCGAGTCTTTATGCTTTATATGGCTCCTTTAAGACGGGACATATAATGCGCATTCAATGCGCATTCTCTCCGTGTCATCTAGGCGGGCGCGTATGCGCCACGAATGCGCATTCAATGTGCTGGTCTGCTACCTGGGAAGGGATCCACAGCTTGGAAATTTTGTGATCTGTGAATATATTCAAAAATTTAATATTGGTGAATATGAATGAATAATCGTGAATACGAAGTCAAATTTAACAGCTTTAAAAATGGACTAATGTTAAAGATGTCACTGTCGCCTCTCTTTCCACTTGCTACGACATAGGCATACAAAAGTTTCCTTCTGGCATCGGCTATCCCCATTAGCACCATGCTGAATCTTCCCTTAATATTGTAGTTCTTTGATCCACTATGAGCAGGTTTCTGAAAAAGACAATTATTTTTTGGTAATTAATCACATTTATTACTAATCTCTGCTGTTATTTGAGTTAATACGATACAAGGAGGAAATAATGGGTGTAAGAATTTTGTGAATTGAATTAGAACTGGCTTGAATTGGTTTGAATTATTACTGAATTGTATTATTAAAGGCAGGGTTAGGGGTGTTGCAGGGAAGTCATTTTCCTATAAAATATAATTGGCTGAGCGATGAGCGAAGCCTATTACTCCAGTGATGATCAAAAAGTTTCGCGTCTGTGTGTCTGTCTGTCTGGCTGTCATCACGATAACTCAAAAACGAATTGAGCTAGCGACCTGGGATTTTCAGGGTCGTTTTGTATCATAACAAGCAGGCCCGCCCTTCCGCCAAACGAAGTTGCCAGCTTCGCTTCGCTGCGCTGGCAACTCCGTTCGGCAGGGGCCGGGCCTGCTTGGCTTGCCGGCGGCGATGGTCGGGCCT
>NW_026267325.1:381731-386042 GCF_000697945.3 Frankliniella occidentalis | reverse complement strand
ATCAAATATTTTTTTTATGGTTTCCTAAGAGGTAACTCACCAAGGTAGAGCCCTATGGCCGAAAATTTCGTCCGTTTGGCTCTATCTTTAACCGTTTAGGGGTCACAGGGAGTTTTTGATGGAAACAAGCTAAAAATGTACAACCCTGAACCCTGCATGCTTAGTCAAAGTGACATGAAGTAGGCCCGTGTCTTTGTGTACATTTTGGCGCTATCCGACTCGGGTGTCAGCGCCGCAGGCCTAGGTAGATGTATGCCAGGCGCGTCGCAGCGCAACAGTGTTTCGTGAGATATCGCGAAGCCTGTTACGCGAGACGTGGTCTGGCGTACATCTACCTAGTTTTTAGTACCTTCATAAAAATGTGTTTGCCGTCAATGGCACCAAGACAATGAGGAAAGTGCCAGAAGGCATCAAAGCCAGCAGCAATTTTCAGCCAATTTTCTTGAGATGGGGACTCAAAGACAACTTTCTCCAAGACAGTCCAGATGACAACAGAGACCTCCATGACTATGTTTGAAATGGCCTGGTCAGAAATTCTAAAGAGAAAGCTTAAGGAGCTGTATTTGTCCCCTGAGGCATAGTACCTGGAAGCAATAAAAAAAAAGGATAACACACAATGCATTTTTATTGGCTATGAGCAAATTAATTCTGCTTGTTCACTTGAAGTGTACCGTAAGGCTATTGCAAGGCGTTCTCCTGCAGAAATTGCTTCTCTCCAAGAATTCTTCTTCAGGTAAGGTCCAACCATCTCAAGAAGCCTGTCAAAGGCTTCAGGAGTCATGCGGAAGAATTCATAGTATTTCTCAGGGTCATGTGCCCGTACACTGGGTAACAGGTGGTACCAGGCACCCTTTGCCTTCCTTTCCTTGTAAATGGGTTGAACCCACCATTTCTTGGGACGTGGAGACCGTTTGTCCCTTAAGTTTAATTTCAGGAGTTTTCTACACCTTCTTTTTTGCTGCAGTACCTGCGTCTTTGACATAAGAACTTGTCTTATTTCAGGATGGAATCGTATTTTTGTCCTTAAATCTGAAAGCAAAAACATCCATGCAAAAACTGAACTTCTCAATATAAGATATAAATGAAATAAATAAAAATCTGCACACTTACGAGCTCCTAGCACTCTCACCATCCTTTTCTTCTTAAAGCGGTTCAGGAGAGATAACAGCCCAATTGTTTTGCCGCAATATGGAACTGGCAAAACAGAATATTATTTGCTCAGTAGTTTTTAAATGTATTGCAAATACCTAAAAATAATTGTGTTTCCATCCTGGGCACGACCCATCTGGACAGACCTCAAATTGATTGGTGAGGTTCATTGTCAACTGACCTAAATTAAAGCTCTCTGCTGTTTTGGTACACAAATAGTATGTTTTCAAATGCAATTGTTGGCTGTAAAATTTGCCCACCCCATCTCGTGCCACCATTATTTATTTTTTCTAGTTATATTCAGAAGTGAGTGGTTTGTATTTTGTATCTCCCCTCTCCCCTGTGACCAGCGCTACTCCACGCTACCATCATGGAGTAGCGACGTCAGAGGTCTCTGTCCCCTCTCTCCCCACCCCTCCCCTCTGTTTGCACCGCAATACTCCACGCACGGAGGACGGTGTGTGGCTGAACTTCCCTTTCCCCATGGTTCCGGTTCATTTCATCCAATTAAAATTCATCCAGCGTCTTGTCGAAGCATTGCAGCTGTAGTTTATGGTAATTTATTCAACCTTGCTCTGAACTTTATTAACTTCATTGTGCTCTCTTCAAATAACATGCATTCTACAAAATTTATTGATGGATAATGATGTTTGTGGGGCAGGCTCGTATGGGCTTCAGGTTTTAAAAACGTTAACACTCCGTGTTAACAAATAGACGATCCGAATAAAATAAAATGTAATACAAAATTATTGCTACTAATTAAATACGTTATTGCTTGCTAGAACTAGAGTAGTGACGACTCTTTGTTCTGAGATTCACGGAACACAATCGGGGACTAACACTGCTTATGAGTTCCCTTGCGAGACCAGGCAGTTGTTGGACGATTGATCGGCGACGTGGTGATCGCCCTCGCTTTGGACGAGCGTTAGACCGAGCAACCAGAGGTGCTCGTCGTTGGAGTCGAAGCCTCGGCGGCCCTGCGCCCTGGCCTGGGACACCTTCAGGCCATGCTTGGAAGAGTGTTGAGTGTAGATTGTTTGTGGGGCTGGGAGCGCCTGGATGGGGCGTGGCCTAGCGCACAGTAGTGATTGTTGGCGGGCGGGGGGAAGTTGGGACGAAGCATAACGCACCGCTCCCCCGCGCGCCAAACCTGCTGGTATAGACTGTATCGTCTAAAAAGTATTAAAGGGAGGGTGGAGATACCAGGCTTATGGAGCCAGAGGGAATGATCTGAGGAGGGCTTTTCTTTATGATGACTTTCTCTGCAGCAGCAAGCTTGGGGCCAGGGCTCGGCTTGGCAAATATTCTTGAGGGGTGGGTTTTTGAGGGGTTGAAGGTACCAGGTCCTGTAAGCATCAGGGAGGTGCGAAAGTCCGCTTTTTTCAGTCGCCGAATCGTAATAGTGTGGGAAAAATGCCTTTTCACATCCGAAATCTAGACGTAATTTTATTTCCGTGATCGGACTGAATCTTGAACTCGAGATTTGAGCTTGAAGTTTAATATAAGGTTCTTATGGGCATTTATGTCAAAAGCAGAAAATTTGTCCTGGACCGCACAGGTTCCGTCACAGACAAAAACTAAGGCCATATCCGTGATCTTCGTAAAAAAACGATTCAGACCACGTTTCAAATACCTTACTGCGTCATCTAATAACAGTTTTAGGGTAAGTACATTTAGCCATTTTTACTAAAAAAAACCATTAATTTTTGGAAAATTTATTCGGAAATTAGAGGGAGGAGGATGGCATGCGGAACGTCTCCTGACTCAGTTTTTCACGTAGATCACGGATATGGCCTTCGATTTTGTCTTTGGCGGATTCTGTGCGGTCCAGGCCAAATTTTCTGAATTTGTCATAAATGCTCATAAGAACCTTATGTTAAACTTTAAGCTCAAATCTCGAGTTCAAGATTAAGTCCGATCGCGAAAATAAAATTACGTCTAGATTTCGGATGTGAAAAGGCAACTTTTGGCACTATTACGATTCGGCGACTGAAAAAAAGCGGACTTTCGCACCTCCCTAGTAAGCATCCAGAAAAGAAAAGAACAGGGTCTCAGAGAAAGGCAGATAAGGTTCGTGGAAAGGCAAATGTGGTGGTTGTCGTTGAAGATAGTTGACTGCATGTTGGCTGAAAATTTGGACAACGGGCTACAAGGACATTCATTCTTAATACTTTATTCTAATTTTTTATTTCTCTTTCAACACACTCCATTCACTCATCTAATCTCTCAAACATTTCCGTTGCTTCTTGGTGGTGATGTGATGACAGCCTGCATCTTCTGATCTGGAGCGGAGATCCTGAGGGAAACAGAGTCAGATGTGAGAAAACAGTTTGATATTTTGAAAATTAAAAAAACATTGGTGAGGAGCAGTGTGTGATCTCTGCTGCTGCTCTACCAGGGCCAGTGGTAGCTGATAGCTGTAAACCCCAGACAGGGCCAACTTCACCAAGCGACTTTAGAGCCCTGGTACTATCAGTGCGAAAAGTTTTCCCCCTGGACTGCGAATAACGAGTTGGCCAAGTAGCCTCGCACAGGCCCCTGTTTTCCGATCCCTACTGGCGAGATAGAGCCAAGATGGCGACTCCGTCCGCCTCAGGTTTTCAGTATTTAATTTTAATAACAATTCTTTGCTTGTTTATGGGTGGCGGCTGATAATAAGCCAAATATAATCGGTGAAAGTCTGTAAAAACGATTTGCAACATCAGATGCACTCCTAAAATTGAGATGGAAACGGATATAAAACAGAAAAGGGTTAGTCGACTAGCTACGAGCTTTCGGCACCATCATCTAAATTTCTCATACACCGCCAGATTCAAACGAACGAATTGAACCGACATTATAGCAACTCTCATTTTCAGTGTGGTTTGGTGGCAGAACTCGTTTCCAACGGCAAGAGCTACTAAATTCTACAGTGCAGATGGCCGCGACTGTATTATCATTTTTCGCTCCACGAAATTAACCGGGGTTTGACCTTTAAACGTTTCATTATGTGTGTCTAAATATTTTGTCGTCGAGTATTCCGACATTACAGACGGCCTACAGTTCAGCACGGACGCCATGTAAGACTAGAGGCCCTTATTGCTCTCTGACTATACTACGCCAAAACTGTGCTTGATTTGCATCTATTGTCTCCAATAAATTCTGCGGCAAAGAGACCAAGAA
>NW_026267325.1:372894-374351 GCF_000697945.3 Frankliniella occidentalis | reverse complement strand
AATTGTAAATTTACGAGACATTTTTAACTCGCCAATACATTTTAAATCGATACCTACTGCATGTTTGTTTACGATAGCAAATTGTTACTTTACAATTTGCGTCAAGAAAAAATTGTCTTATACACCTTACCACCACTTTTCACAGTGAGTATTAAAAGAGACACTTACTGAATACGGTATTTCAAGAGTGTGTCCGGATTCAGCCACCGGCCGAGCACCGACCGGTCGGTGGTCGAGCGGTCGGCCGTCTGGCGGTCGGTCGCCGGTCCGTGGCGAGCCGCTCCAAGCAGCTATGCCACCCTGTTCACCACCAGGTGAACGGCGAACCGCGAAATCCTTTTGCAGGGAATGGTAGAGCACGGGTCCCACACGGTCGATCGTCGTTCTCGATCCGCGACCACACTCTGCGGAACGACTTCGTGGTTCGCGGTTGGCATAGCTGCTTGAAGCGGCTCGCTCCGGCCCGGCGACCGACCGCTCGACCAGTGACCGGTCGGTGCTCGGTCAGTGGCTGAATTCGGACACAATCTGAGAAGACGTAAAACGATCGGTGGGGGCGGGCGACAGGAGGAGCAGCGGGTGGGTGGAAGAGGAGCCTCCTGGCCCGACCTCCGCTCCTCCACTCGACTGTTCCTCCACATCTCTCTGTATCCGTTTTTGTTTTTCTTAGTTCCAGGTAGCGCTCTCCTGAAAAACCCGATTTCGTCATTTCACGATACTAATCTGTCACGAATAGTTTGTAATTAAAATTTACGAGTGTTATTCGTCCATTTCGAATACAACCTGTTCTTAGCGGTTTCACTGTGGCGGTTTATAAAGTCAAACTCTTCGTAACATTCCGATTTAATAGTGTCAATTGATCAGTATGGTAGACCCATACTAGCTATATCAGAAGAAGACTTGCCCCCTCCCCCTTTCCCTCTCCCCTTTACAACAGTGGAGCACGGTGTAACTATACAGTGACGATTTTCTTAGTTAAGACATTTTCCCAAACAGGCGCAAGCGGGTTGCAGGGACAGTATGCAGTATTTTTACACCTTGTCGCTAAACTGTATAAAAACCTGTTTGCACTAGTGGGGAAAACGTTTTTGCATGATTGTTAGCAAGGTTCTAACTATTTTGAAATTGTTTCGGTCGTGTGCAACTAAGTTTTCATTTATGTTCGCAGCTTAACTCCACCTGCTGCTACTTCGACGTATGAAACGAGGTTGCAAGCGAAGGTCAGACATTGCCCGTACCTCTAGTAATGATTTTCTGAATTGAGACATTTTTCCAAACAGGCGCAAGCGGGTTGTAGTGACAGTATGCAGTATTCTTACATCTTGTCGCTTAACCTTATGAAACCTGTTTGCACTAAAGAGGAAAACATTCTGCATGATTATAAGAACAGGTTCTTATTATTTTGGCATTGTTTCGGTCGTGTGCAACTAGGTTTTCATTTTAATTCGCAGCTTAAC
>NW_026267325.1:371959-372284 GCF_000697945.3 Frankliniella occidentalis | reverse complement strand
TTTAGCTCCCCTTTAGCTTGCTTTAGGTAACTTTAGCTCCCCTTCAGCTTGCTTTAGGTAACTTTAGCTCTTCTTCAGCTCGCTCTAGATAACTTTAGCTCCCCTTTAGCTTGCTTAAATTAACTTTTGCTCCCCTTCAGCTCGCTGCATACAACTTTAGCTCAGCTTTAGCTTGCTTTAAGTAACTTTAGCTCACCTTCAGCTTGCTTTAGGTAACTTTAGCTCCCCTTCAGCTCGCTTTAGGTTACTTCAGCTACACTTTAGCTCGCTTAATATTACTTTAGGTCCCCTTTAGCTTGCTTTTGGTAACTTTACATCCCCTTTA
>NW_026267325.1:365817-371909 GCF_000697945.3 Frankliniella occidentalis | reverse complement strand
CACCTTGTCGCCTAACTTTATGAAACCTGTTTGCTGAAATGGGGAAAACATTTTGCATGATTATAATAACCGGTTCTTTTTATTTTGATATTGTTTCGGTCGTGTGCCACTAGGTTTTCGTTTCAGTGCGCAGCTTAACTCTATCTGTTGCTACTTTGACGTATAAAACCAGGCTGCAAGCGACGGTCAGACATTACTCGTAACTACACTGACGATATTCTTAATTAAGACATTTTCACAAACAGGAGCAAGCGGGTTGCAGGGACAGTATGCAGAATTTTTCCACCTTGTCGCTAAACGGTATAAAACCTGTTTGCACTAATGTGGAAAACATTTTGCATAAATAGAGAACCGGTTCTTATTATTTTGGCATTGTTACGGTCGTGTGCAACTAAGTTTCCATTTATATTCGCAGCTTAACTCCACCTGCTGCTACTTTGACGTATGAAACCACGTTGCAAGCGACGGTCAGACGTTGCCTGTAACTCTAGTAATGATTTTTTTTATTGAGACATTTTCTCAAACAGGCGCAAGCGGTTTGTAGTGACAATATGCAGTATTTTTAATACACCTTGTCGCTTAACCTTATGAAACCTGCTTGCACTAAAGAGGAAAACATCTTGCATGATTATAATAACCGGTTCTTTTTATTTTGTTATTGTTTCGGTCGTGTGCAACTAGGTTTTCAGTTCAATTCGCAGCTTAACTTCACCACGTATGAAACCAAGTTGCAAGCGACGGTCAGACGTTACTCGTAACTACACTGAAGATTTTCTTAACTGTAGTGTCATGAGTTGGTAGCACTGCCATATCTGTATGCAAGGCGGTGGCTTTTGTTCTGGTTATCTTGTACTTTGTCTGGAACGAGAATACATGGACACGTTTTGACCAATTTACTGCAAAGAGTAATCATTGGCTGAGCGATTAGCGAAGCCTATTACTCCGTCTGGTCGGAAAAAACTTTTTCTGTCTGTCTGTCTGTCTGTCCGTCTGTCTGTCTGTCTGTGTGTGTGTCTGTCCGCACGATAACTCGAGAACGAATTGAGCGAGCGACCTGGGATTTTCAGGGTCGTTTTGTACCTTCAAAAGACAAGTCAAGTTCGAAGATGAGCATTCTAGCTCAAAAATTGGATTTTTAAAAAATCAAAAACAACAGGTCCAAAAAATGACGTTTTTTAAAAATATTTTTTTTATGGTCTCCTAAGGGGTAACTCATCAAAGTAGAGCCCTATGGGCGAAAATTCCGTCCGTTTTGCTCTAGCTCAAACCGTTGAGGCACTAGAGGGTGTTTTTGGCGAAAATAAGCGAAAAAATGTACAACCCTGCATGATTAGTCGAACTGACGGGCGTTGACGGGCCGGAGGCCCGTATCTTTGTGCACATTTTTGCACTACCTGACTCGGGTGTCAGCGCCGCAGGCCAAGGTAGATGTATGCCAGGCGCGTCGCTGCGTAACAGTGTTTCGTGAGGTATCGCGAAGCCTGTTACGCGAGACGTGGTCTGGCGTACATCTACCTTGTTTACCCTGTGAGATCACTACAATTTGGCGACGAGGAATCGAATTCATGGTGAGAAGACAAAGCGACGCAACAATATGGACGGAGACAAGATTCAGACCTTCGACATATACAAAGATCCAAGCAGCATCGGCCCGAGGTGGACCAGGTGGGTGCGCCAGTGCGACCTGCTTTTGGAAGAAAAAGATATAGCCACCTCGACCAGGAAGAGAGCTGGATTGCTAAGAAGAGCCGGCAACGATGTCCAAGAACTGGTAGAAGAACTCGAGAAGAATGCGGAAGAAGAGTTTCAGCGCCGTGTGGCAGTGGTGAACGCACAAAATGTGGCCGCCGCAGCACGAGATCCTCCAGGACCGGTAGTTCCAGTGCCAGTAGCCGAAGACGTCTACATCAGAGTAAAACGCCTGCTCAACGAGAGGTTTTTGCCCAAAAGAAATGAACATTTTGAGAAATACATGTTTCAGAGGATGCAACCAATAGCCGGGGAGTCTGCCGAATCGTACTTTCAGAGGTTAAGGCTCCAGGCGAAGCTCTGTGACTTTGAAGATAGGCTAGACCGTGAGGTGCGGGACCAATACATCAGTACGTGCCCGTGGCCAGAACTGCAAGAAAAATTAGTTGGAGATTTGTTGGAGAAGGGGAGGGATCTGACTCTCGAATATGTGCAAGCGAAAGCAGAGAGGTTCGAGAGAGCTCGGTTCCAGCAACAATCCATGGCTGCAGCACATCCTGAGGTAAACGCTGTGAACAAACAAAACAACAAGAAAGCTAATCCTAACCCTGATCCTGACAGGAAATGTTTTGGGTGCGGCCAATCGGGACACTTCTTGAAAAGTGACAAGTGCCCAGCCAAAGGGAAGTCATGTGGAGCTTGCGGCGGAGTGGATCACTTCACATCGTACTGCAAAGCGTCCAGGTCGACCAGAGAAATGTTCAAGAAGAGTGGGAAGAAACCTCAGAAGAAAGTAAACATGGTTGAAGGAGAGGAACCAAGTGGAAGTGAGTCTGAGGGTGAAGAAGAAAAGCCTGGAAAAGGAAATAAGTATTGTTTCAATATTCGTAAGGAAGTATATGCTCAGAGGGAAAGTTTGCCATTGTATCCATTGAAGGTGGGTGGTGTGGAACTGTCTGTTTTGATTGATTCAGGTGCAAACACAAACTGCATGGGAAAAAAATATTACACGGAACTGAAGGAGAAGAATTTTGATGTAGTTTGGACCAAGAAAAAAACAGGAGTGCTGAGTCTCTATCAAGGACAGACTGCCAAGTACATCGGAGTGTTCAGAGCAAAAGTTGTTACAAAGGAAGGCAAAGAAGTGACCACTGAATTTGAGGTAACAGAAGGGGATGATATTCCGATAATGTGCAGGAAAGATTGCGAAGCATTGGGGTTGTTAGTTGTGGCGAAGGTTTGCACTGTTAGTGTTTCAGACATGGAACGTCAATACCCCCAAGCATTCCAAGGAGTTGGAAAATTAAAGGGATTTAAGCTGCATATTCCTGTGGATCATGATGTCCAACCAAAAGCACAACCATTGAGAAGGGTTGCAGTTCATCGGCTAAAACACATGGAGAAGCTACTGTTTGATTTGCTTGACATGGACATCATAGAGAGGGTGCATGGTCCCACTCCGAGAGTGTCTCCTGCACACATCGTGCCCAAAGGTGCCAAAGATTGGAGGTTATGTGTGGACATGAGAGAGGCAAACCTGAGTGTGCTGAGGGAGAGATATCCGGTGAAAACCCTGGATGAGTTATTGCTCACAATCGGTCCATTCCAGAAGATTTCCAAGACGGATTTCAGACTAGCATTTCATCAACTGGAGCTGGATGAAGAGTCACGGGAGTTGTCAACATTTTCTACCCCTTTCGGGATCTTCAGGTACAAGAGGCTATGGTTTGGAATGCTGTCAGCACAAGAGTATTTAGTGAAGACCTTATCTTTGGCGTTCCTGGGAGCCAAAGGAGTGACAATTGCGTTTGATGATGCAGTGATCACTGGGAAGACACCAGAAGAACATGATTTGAATTTGCATGCATTTTTGAAAGATGTGTGTGCCAAAGGGCTTACATTAAACAAAGACAAATGTAAGTTTGGAGTGACTGAAGTGGTGTTCTTGGGTCACATAATTTCACCAGATGGAATGAGACCATCAGAGGGAACACAAAGTGATGTGCTCAATTTCAGAAGCCCAAACAATGCAACAGAAATTCATAGTTTTTTGGGCCTGGTAAATTTTGCTGCACGTTATGTACCGCATTTAGCAACATTGGGAGAGCCGCTGAGGAAGTTATGCAAGAAAGAAGTGCCCTTTGAGTGGGGCAAGGAACAAGAGGAGGCTTTCAACGAAATCAAACGGGAAATGGCACAACCACCAACCCTTTGTTTTTATGATAAAGAAGCACCCACAGCAGTGGTAGTCGATGCATCGCCGGTAGGACTGGGTGCTTGCCTGATACAATTTCAGGGGAAGGACCTTTGTGCCAAAGTGGTTAAGTTCTGCAGCCGTGCTCTGTCAGAGAGGGAGCGCAGATACTCTCAAACAGAAAAAGAAGCTTTGGGAGCAGTGTGGGCTTGCGAGCATCTTATGTTCTATTTGCTTGACAAAGATTTTGATCTGATTACAGATTGCAAAGCTCTGGAGTACATTTTCAGTCCGAGATCCAAACCATGTATGCGCCTGGAAAGATGGGTCATGCGCCTGCAGGCGTTCAACTACAAGGTGGTCCATAAGCCAGGCAAAACAAATATTGCAGACCCTTTGTCCTGGATGATACCAGACGTGGACAAGAAATGCATCATGCAACAGGATGGGGTGGAAGATTTGTACATTCTGCATGTGGTGCAAGATCTAGTGCCATATGCCATGACTTTTGAGGAGATAGTGGATTGCTCTAAGGAGGATAAGGTAATCACGGAAATAATGAAGAGTTTGAAGACAGGCAGGTGGGACAAAGAATTGAGGTACTATGAACTTGCACAAGAAGAATTTTGTGAAGTGGAAGGGGTTTTGACGCGGGGGAGGAAGATTGTCATGCCGCAACAACTACAAGAGAAATGTCTTAAGTTGGCACATGAAGGGCACCCAGCAGAAACCCAAATGAAGGCGCGCCTTAGGGCAAAAGTCTGGTGGAAAGGTATGGATAAAGAAGTAGAAGTATTAGTGAAATATTGCAAAGGGTGTCAAGTTGTGGGAAAACCAAACCCGCCCCTGCCCATGGTAAGAACTGAAATGCCACAATACCCATGGCAGTATGTGGGAATCGACCATATGGGCCCGCTCCCATCCAAAGATTATTTACTGGTAATAATAGATTACTACAGCAGATTCTATGAAGTGGAAGTGACAAGATCCACGTCTGCTGAGGAGACTGTAAGACTGTTACGACCTCACTTTGCAAGGTATGGGAACCCTGAAGTTTTGATCTCAGATAATGCCAAAGGGTTCACAGATGACACAGTTTTCAATGAATTTTTGAGACAAGAAGGAACTGCCCATGAGTACTCAACGCCGCTGTGGCCCCAAGCTAATGGGGAGGTGGAGAGATGCAATAGATCTATTCTCAAAAGACTGAAAATAGCACAAGTAGAGAAGAAAGACTGGAAGCTGGAGCTGCTCAAGTATTTAGTGGCGTACAGGTCCACTCCACACTCAACTACGGGACAGCCTCCAGCGAAGTTGTTCTTGGGAAACAGGCCTTACAGGGACAAATTGCCCCAACTTATGTTGGACAGTATTGAAGATGGCGAGGTCAGGGAAAGAGACCGCTATAAGAAAGCCCAAGGAAAGTTGTATGCTGACCAAAAGAGGGGAGCTGCTGAATCACCAGTAAAAGAAGGAGATCTGGTTCTAGTTAAACAAGCCAAAGAAAACAAGTTGTCATCGACATTTAGTCCGACACCCATGAAGGTTATCAAGAGGGATGGGTCAGAAGTGACATTCCACAATCCTGAAACAGGAGGGATTTATACAAGAAACAGCTCTGCAGTGAAAGTGTTCAATGAAAATGCGCAGGAGTCAGATGAGGACTGCGTTGTTATTGCGGAGGAACGCCCGAAACCAGGGGCACCGGCGAGTCAAAATACGCCAATAAAGCAAGAAAGGCAGCTGAACAAGACGCCAGCCAAGGCTACGAGTCAAGAGCCCGATCCAGGGACACCCCAGGGAAGACCAAAGAGAAGTGCGAAGCCGCCAGCTTGGTTCAAAGACTACGTGTTGCAGAAACCCAAAGAAGGTCAAGAAAAGAAGTCTGATTAGTATTTTGCATGTGTGAATGTGTGTGTGAATGTGAGTGTGATTTGTTTACTTTATTTTTATTTTCTTTTGTGATTCTCAACATTTATCTTATGTTTAACCTATCATATCTATTTTGCTATTGTTCCATTATATTGTTTATCTAATCTTTACTCAATAAATACTCCCTATCCCTTTACTAGTCTCGCTAGTGCCATTTGTTGTTTTGTAAAAGGGGAGTGAGATGTAGTGTCATGAGTTGGTAGCACTGCCATATCTGTATGCAAGGCGGTGGCTTTTGTTCTGGTTATCTTGTACTTTGTCTGGAACGAGAATACAT
>NW_026267325.1:355886-364697 GCF_000697945.3 Frankliniella occidentalis | reverse complement strand
AAAACCTGAGGTGGAGGGAGACGCCATCTTGGCTCTATCTCGCCAGCAGGGATCGGAAAACAGGGGCCTGTGCGAGGCTACTTGGCCAACTCGTTATTCGCAGTCCAGGGGGAAAACTTTTCGCACTGATAGTACAAGTCTCGCGGCTAGGGGGTGTGCACAAATACAATCTCTCTTCTACCTATTTTTGATATCCCACCCGCCGGGTGACAAAATAACTCCGAGTCAATCGTAAAGTAACTGCAAAGGTCTGCGAGACGAGGTTATGGGGTTATGGTTGCTCCCCCGGGCGGACGGGCAACTTCACCAGGCCACTGGAGCGCACTGAGAAAAGTCTCGTGGGTGAAATGTGCACAAATACAATCTCTCGTCTATCTATTTTTGATATCTGACCCGCCGGGTGGTGAAATAAGTCCCAGCAAATTGTAAAGTACTTAGCTGCAAAGGGGCTCCGACGGAGACCCACTACTAGCAGTGGCACCCGTAGCCGCGCTTGGAGAGGCTTGGCGAGCGAATTAAGGCGCGAAATCGTCGAAAACTTAGTCAGGCTCTACACTTGCACATTAGACAATCAATATCTTCAATTACATTCACCAATTTAAACTTCCAATCAAAACCACAAGGAGCGGGCCTCTGATTGGTCGGATCAGCGGCTGGTGGAGCAGAGCCATCTGTCGGGTCGTAGGCGAACTACGCCGGCGCAGATCCCTGATCATACGCTTGCAGCCCGACATTTTATCAAATACTGCTTTTACCGATCTCATCATTTTGAAAAATAATATTTTTCCGTGTTTTTCATAATTGGTGACTTTAACATGGGCCATAAATCCAGATCGCCGGACTGCGGCGCTCCGGGTACGGGACTACTTTCCGGCCTCCCTCCGCCTCGCCTGTCGCCCACGATAACTTGTATATCTCACAATTTAAAGGCAAAATACGGCTCATTTATTAAATATAAAATTAAAAATTACAAAGTCTTTGAATTTTATGTAGTGTCTATCATCCCCTGTGGTGTTGAGCCGTGTCGGGCCAAAAGGGAGTGAAGTCAAGTTAAGTGAAGATCAAGTGAAGACTAGTGAAGACTAGTGAAGACCAGTGAAGACCAAGTGAAGACATTGTGGGCGCACCCTTATAACTGGGCTTACAATAACAAACAAAACCTAAGCAAAACTAATCAATCATGAACAAAACTTGCCATGGTCAGAATCATTTTGCTGCCTTCTGTTACTTTCTTCCATATGAGAAACCACCTCACCAGCAGATTTCTTGTGACAGCCATTCCAAGGAACATTTTCAACAGAGTTCTCAGTAGATTTATCACCATCTAAATTGTCATTTTGAGCAGGTTCCTTAGGATCTTCCGTTCTATCACAATCTAAAGTACATTAAAGTAAGTGGATTAGAATAGAAAGATTAGATTAGAGCATTTGCAACAGAGTTCTCAGTAGATTTATCACCATCTAAATTGTCATCTTGAGCAGGTTCCTTAGGATCATCAGTTCTAACACAATCTAAAGTACATCAAAGTAAGTAGATTAGAATAAAAAAAATAAAAAATCAACAAACTAAAGAATATGAAAACACATGCAGATGAAACTAACAAGGTTTTACCATCACTTATTTCAACCAGAAGACCTTTTGCAGTCTCTCCTGCTTCCAAAACCGCCACATCTTTGCCTTTACGCCAAATGTTCATGATTTGATCCAGACTCTTCATTTTATTGGTGTATTGTTTGCCACCACTAAGAGCAATGACTTGTTCAGCCTCCTGAGCCAGTTTTGAAGATTCTTTAAACCGCTGATTTTGGTTGAAACACTTTCCACCTTTCTTCAGAACTTTAGTAGAAAGGAATCCATCAGGAATGTATGACGTTGGTAGTTCTTCTACTCTTTCTCTGAACTCTTCTGCTCTCACCTTCTGCCATCTTGCAGGAACACCAACCTCAGGAGAGAACACTTCGATTCCTGACTTCCTGACGCACAAAAGTTTGTTTTTAAACAATAGTTAAAAGTAAAATTAACAGCAGTAAAATTCTCTCTCAAGTTCGGGAAGACTGCCTCATTCTCCAATGGGTTGCCCTGCTCAACTTCCAGGTTGTCTTCATCTGTAATGTTAGACAAAATGACACAATTAAGCAGTATTCCAATGGCTTTAGTTGCTTTACGTCAATTGAAGTAATACGGATACAAAAATTGTTATCATACACAGTACCTGGTTCAAAATCAATAAATTCAGGAGAATCAAATGAATTTTCATCAGTGTACGACATGACAGGAATTTCATCTACAGTAAGGAAAAGGGTACAGTCTCACACATATGTATACTTGTCTTATGGTTAAAGCTAGCTGCTTGATTTCGATTGTTATTTTTGAATAATAAAACAAATAGTTATTAAAGAGCGTTAGTTTATATTAAAATTGATTGCACTATCAGCAGAGGTAAAACTGGAATACCTAAATCTAGACACCAACACAAAATATACTGCCTCTCTAAATCTTCAAAATCTAAGGAGGCTATTTGCCCTGGCAAAAGGTTACAAGAGCCACACCAAATAAAATTCTATATAAAAGCATTCTTGCAACTAAAACCAACAACTAAATTGACTATTTTGATCCTATTTCAAACCATTCGCTTAAAAATTAAACCTGTAGAAGTAAGCTGGTGTAATAAAGCAGACGAAATGAAAAATTATATTGGTACATTACCTGAAGCATTCGGAACCGTAATAAGACTTCATTGAGTTGAGTTGTCAACTTCTTCACTGACTGATGAGCCAATGAGGACATCTTTAAAAATTGGCCCATTGTCAGCATCGACGGTAATTACTGTTGTGGAAATGATACAATCTTCAGTATTGCAAACAGTACCGTCTTCTGCTTTCGTGCGTGGTACCTCAGTAGAACAGCTGTCATCATCCAAAAATTCTTCTTCTGCTTTCTTGCCCGGTACCTCAGTAAAACAGCTGTCATCATCCAAAAATTCTTCTCCTGAAGCAGGTGTATCTTCAGAGGAAATGACATGCATATCGCTTACAACAAATGCAAAGCTAAAGGTAATCTTGCTCCTGCTCCTTCTTAATTAAAAGTACAATCAGAAAAATATATATCTAAAAGACGCAGATGTAAATAATTATTTTTGAGAAGTTGAAAACTAATAAAAGAAATTTAACTGATTTCTTAACTTCTGTGGTACCCCTCTTCCTGTACCGTTTAATTTCAGGAGGAAATTCCTTTAATGCGAGCCTTCCTTTGTTGTCCTCCACTTGTCCCAACATGAAGTCTCGGGCACTCATGGTAAATCTTTGGGAGGAGTGGTTTTTCAGGTGGTGGAACCTCAGTTCCACGACTGAATTTGATATAGGGTTTTCCAGCGTAAGGAGCACTAGTTTCACTACTGCTGTAGACCAGAGAGGGACGAATGGCAAGTAGTGCATCAACCAGTAGCCCATTAATCCCTTGACATAAACCGGATTTCTCCCTTGTTTATCCTTCTTTATATCAACAGGGGGCAGAAACGGAGCGCTCAGGCCGCACACCATGCTCGTCCCGGGCCGCGCGCCAGCCGGTTGAGCACACGCATGTCTTTTCCGCACTTTTTGAAGCTGCTTGATATTTTGACCAACCGCATGAGTGGTATCGCGCGAAAGGGCCGAGTTCGAACTTTACCGAAGTACCTTTACAATCCACCTCCGGTTTCATTTGGCCGAGATAATTTGATTCTAGTGAACTAACAGACCACTCGGAGGCCCCGCCAAGCCAAGCGATTGCATTGTTGGCTTACGTGAAAATTTGTTTTGTTTGCGCTCTGGCGGGGCCTCCGAGTGGTCTGTTGGTTCACTAATATCACATTATCTCGGCCAAACGAAACCGGAGGTGGATTGTAAAGGTACCTCGGTAAAGTGGGAACTCGGCCCTTTCGCGCGATACCACTCATGCGGTTAGTCAAAATATCAAACAGCTTCAAAAAGTGCGGAAAAGACATGTCTGTGCTCAACCGTCTGGCGCGCAGCCCGGGACGCGCATGGTGTGTGGCCTGAGCGCTCCTTTTCTACCCCCTGATGTCAAGTGGGAGGGCCACTGGTTCATCTTGCTTGCCACTCTTTTCAATGACATTGTTGAACTTGGCGTAGAATGAAGACTTCTGGTGGAGAGGAAGTAGCCACACTTCACCATAATCTCTATCTTCAGCAAGGGCAGGGCAATTTTCAATGTCTTTCCGACTGATTTCAAAGTCGTCGGCATCGTCAACATCTGTGAGTGCGTCCGAGTAGTCCGCTTTCCAACTGCAAGCACAATGATAAAATTTGTCAATTTTGCTGAGGTACTACGATGTTATATCCAGTTAAGAAACGGCCGTTTCCACGCTCAGCGCAGCGCGCGCTCGCGCCGGCGTGAGCTCGGCTGGGGGGAGTGGGGTGGGTGGCGCGGCGGGTGAGGGGGGAGGGAAGAGGGCAACCAGCTAGCGGCAGTGGCCGGCCGAGCGCCACCGTTCGGCTCGCTCGGCTACTCGGCTCGGCTATGGACTCGGCTCGGTGAGCTTATTTGAAGGTCAGGCCCTGCGTGCAAATAACATCGTTGTTTTGGTTTTGATTCGTTCGTAAAAAACAAATGAACACACAACACTCAGAACTCATCACATCAGTTCGCGTCAAGTTGAACAAACTAATAGGTTGTTTTCTACAAGTGCATATTTATCTCTTGACCCTCAATATTGATGACGACAATGGACTTAATTGACTACAGCCTTATTGATTACGAAAGTAGGCGCACTTATGTGGCCAAAGTGACTGAAAGGGGCAAGGCGATTTATGATCTTGGTGAGTACAGAACGAGGTACAAATTGCTTTTCCCATCTAAAAGCTTGACGAAGCAATATCAACCTAACGATTTTGTTCTCATTTTAGATCACCTCAAAAGGTTTCGGCCCCTAAACTCATTGAAAGCCCGCGGTGCTGTTGGGGTGACCACTCAGTTGGACAGCAACCAAGCAGTGTCCCAGGACAAGGCAGTTGTCCAGGCGGAAGGTCCTCTGGAAGCTGCAAGCAGCTCTGAAGCTTTCCAGCAACCCATTAGACGAGCCCAACCCAAGTAACAGAGATTCGTCTGAAACACGTCAATTTAAAGTATACTGACGTCAGGACCATTTCGTCAGGTTGACGTGTTTAAAATCGCGATATTTGACGTAATTTTGACGTCAAAGTGACGTAATCTTGACTCTCAACAGTCACGTTTATGTCACTTATGACCTAAAAGTGTCAATGTCACGTCACTTTGACGTCAAAATTACGTCAAATATCGCGATTATAAACACGTCAACGTGACGAAATGGTCCTGACGTCAGTATACTTAAACTTGACGTGTTTCAGACGCTGTTACTTGGGAAGGAAAGAACGGGGGAGGGCAAGACTCCAAACACTCTCATCCAGTGTTGCCTTCCTTAAAGGAAGTGGATGCGTATCAAGCCTATTCCGGAGCTGGTATGACACACCTTATCTGATGATATGTGGAATAACCACCGGCTCGATTACAGTTGGGAGCAGATTAAAGAAAAGATTCGTACTCTGAAACGACAGTTCAGCGAAGCAAAGAAGGGTACTAGTTATGGTGGCATTAGTTGGGAACATTACTGGTTGATGACGTATACCTTCGACGATCCCATCAGTGGGCCTGGGGAAACAACTTATTTATGTCCTGAAGGTATAGCAAATTACCCTTACTCTATAGATATTTAGTGTTCTTTCACGTTATCCTCAGTTCTCAATTTATTGTAACCTTACAGGGTTCAACCTGCTGCAACCAAAAGACCCCCATTCGTCTCAAAACCAAACTTTGAGTGTGACTCATGACCATAACAGCAATATTGTTTTAATGGAGGGGGTCATTTCTGGTCTCACTGACTGTGAGCAAACTCTCTCTTCTTCAGGTATTTTACAAAGCGCATTTCTTTCAGTCATTCCTTCAAAAATGAGGGTCAAAGCAACATTAGTTTTTTTAAAATTTACTTTACAGAAGTTGACCTACACCAGCATGAACCTACTGACTCAACAAGTCTTTTAAATTTGGATGACCAAACTGTCACCATGATTGGGAGTCCTGACTTTAGCTGCACAGATGTGGAAGCCAACATTCCCTGTTAGTGTTTTTTGTCTTTATTATTTTTTGAAGCATTTTCTTTCCAAGATCATCTAATCCATACCATGTTATTACAGGTAATAACCTAGACCTAGATGGATTGTTCTCTGCTGAAGCAGGTGATAACGTTCGTTGACCGAGATGTATTGGTCTCTGGTGAAGCAGCTGCACATCAAACAAAGCAGAAAGGTTTGTCAGATGTTTATGTTCTTCAATTAACTGATTTTGTTGCAAGCTTTAATTATTTATGTATTATTTTATTTTATTTTGTTTCCAGAATGTCAAATTGTTTCTTCATCACATAAGACTAAAAGTATTATTCGGGGTGTGACTTCATCACTTGATTCACCAGCCAAAAAGAAGAATAGGGGTGCTGTTACTTATTTGAGTGAGTTTGACTTTGGCTTAAGTGCCATAGATTAATGTAAACTTTCGGAAATAACTTTTCTTTTGCTTGTTTCCTGGACAGTCCCTGCTCGCTCACCACTGAAGGCAACACCAAAGAGGGAGCAGCCTAAGTCTGCCTTGCAGAGATGAGAAATCCAACAGCAGAAACGCGTTCCGGCGAGACTTTCGCAGGTTTGAGACTGAGCGCAGACAGGTAGACAGGTAGCTCAGTTCAGGGCCGATAGTCACAGCACGTACTTATATCCACAAGCAGAGCGGCTTCACGGGCAACACGGAAAAAAAAAATAGTTCTCCCAACTAAAGTTTAAGTTGATTCCCGGATAACGAAGAAATTTTGGCTCCAGCAACAAGTTTTTGATTGTAACAACCAGCATTAAGTCGAGGGAACGACGCCGTTGTTGGGAGAACAAACGCAATCCTTTCCGTGGACCAGGCAAGGTTTCGGTCTCCCAACAACGGCGTCGTTCCCTCGACTTAATGCTGGTTGTTACAATCAAAAACTGGTTGCTGGAGCCAAAATTTCTTCGTTATCCGGGAGTCAACTTAAACTTTAGTTGGGAGAACTAAATTTTTTTTCCCGTGAAAAGGCTCCCACCATTTGGTGCAAGGGCACAGGGAAAACTTGCTGACACGTGAACCAAAACCCAATGGGAATAAGGTTCACACAAGAAAACCTGGCCAGGAACGTTGACCAGGGCCTGGCGCGACACACGCGTTAGGCCTGAGGCTCAACGACCGGCGGGCACACCGCAGGTCGTGCAGCGAGTTTAGGCCAGTTTGAGGTCAATGCATCGAATGCACTTCTCCAGATCAAAACAGTATGAGAAATCAGTGCGACAAACGCACTTTCTCAAGGTCAGATCAGCACCAGAAATCGATGCGACAAACGCACTTTTCTCAGAGTAGTTCCAGGTGAATATGAGAAATCAGTGCGACATACGCACTTTCTCACTCCTTCGGGGACCGCGGACTATGACAAATCCGCAAGACACCCGTTTTCCCACGAAATCAGGACAGCTGCTCGGGCAAGAGGCTTCCACCATTCGGTGCAAGGGCACAGGGGAAACTTCCTTAAATGTGAACCAAAACCCAGTGGGAAAACTCGCTCACGCAAGAAAACCTGGCCACTGGCCAAGAACGTTGCCGCAGGTCCGGCGCGACAGACGCGTCCAGGACCTTCTTTTCACCGCCAGCACAGACCTGCGGACACACCGCTGGTCGTGCTGCAGCCGGTGCAGCTCAGCAGCGTAGGGCAGGGCAGAACGCAGCTCGGGGACAGACCCAAGCTGGCCTGCTGTGGCTCGGATACTCGATCGATGGTCTTCCAGGGCAGCGTCCTCTAGGGTCACGCGGTGTAGGCACCGCGTCGATAGCCAGGGTTGGGAACGTTACTTTCAAATAGTAACGCGCTATTGTTATCGTTATTCCGACCCAAAGTAGCGCGTTATCGTTACCGTTACCGGCCTTTCCAAATGTAACGCGCTATCGTTATCGTTACTTTGTAACGGCGTTACCGTTACTTCCACTTTAAGAGGCCTTTAAAACTGTAAAACGTTCAAAAAAAGTGCATAAATATGAGGAGAACAAGTAAAATGCGTTTTTATAGTGTTTAGAGTTTTACTGTCATCTTATTAAACCAAAAATCAAGTAGAGAATCACTTATATGTAATGATCAAATCTAACTTTCATCATGATTAGCCCCACTCCCATAATACTCCTTATTCACTTTCAAGAGAACCTCTAACTCTAATGTAACGTCACTGATTTGAGTGCAGAGTTTGGAGAAGCTGTGCCCGCTCGTCGAAAAGAATCGTTCAACACTAGCACTCGATGGCAAAGAAGCATTGTACTTCAAGGAAAGATAGGCGAGCCGTGGGAACTTCTTGCTGCCGTCGGGTCCAGTGGCGTAGCACGCCTTCACTGCCTCGGCGGGGTGAAGTGACAGGGTAGACAGGTATCGCTCCACCTCTTCCTCGGCGGTTTCCGAGTTTGTATCGAGACGGCAGCCAGTATCCCTCCGAAATCCAAAAAACGCGTCCTCCTCCGTCTGCTCGCCTGGGTCTAGGTGGCCTGGATCATCGACGGCAGCCTCCCCTAATTGGTTGTCTAGCTCCACTTCAGGAGATAGGCCACCAGCGCCGTCGCGTCGGCAGCGTCCATTTTCTGCGCAAAATAAAAAGAGTTTTGTATCATGAAATGTTGCTGTTAATGGGTTGCCTAGGACAGGACAGGGGTGGGAGAGTGAAAATTAGGCGGAAAAGAGGGGGGGGG
>NW_026267325.1:349563-355836 GCF_000697945.3 Frankliniella occidentalis | reverse complement strand
AAAGGGGGGGGGGGGGGGTTACCTCATGTGGCAGGACGACTTTTGATGCCTCCTCTATCAGAGGCGCTTTCAGATCTGTGCGCTTCTCTTCTTCCTTTACCCAGTCAAGTTTAAATTGAGGCAAGAGTACAGCGGCCAAGCTTAATTCAGTATCCTCGAAGTACTCCGCGAACCGTCTAGGTGTTCTAATGGCAGCAAGGAGAGTTCGCACAAGTACGTCGCAATACTTGAGGGGCTTGCCTTCCAATGTCCTTCGTTTCTTGAGCTGGGCCTCCATTGAAAGCACAGTGGGGATGAGGTATCCGGCAAACATGTTGATGTCACGCTGAATTACGTCGAGGGCAAAGGCCACCGGGTGCATCACGTACACATATTCCCGGATATACCGAATTTCTGATGGCAAAAGTTTTGATAGCCCCGCTTTATCAAGAACTTGGTTAAATGCATCCTCTCCTTTGGTGTAAATAAGCTTGAGAATCTGTTTGAATAAATTATTCAGTAAATAATAGGAATTTTAAGTTAAACCAAGATTTTGAAGTATTACAGTAACTCGAACCTGTTTTCTGTCATCAAACTCCGAGTTCCATCGCGTTTCTCCTGGTACTTGTAATTTAACATCGAAGCCCGCCTTGAGGGTCTGGGCAACGAGATCAGGCCGCCCCTGCCGCCGCCACCAGTACTTCAGTTTTTTGGTCGTGGCCAGTGAGAAATCAGTCGTCCTCGTCATGCTCGTCCGAGTCGACGTCGCCGTCAAGCTCCTCCTCGTCCTCGCCGTCCATGTCCTCCGCGTCTGGATCCTCGCCCTCGCCGGCCTCGGTGCCCCCTGCAAGTAAAATTATTGGCTGAGCGATAGCGAAGCCTATTACTCCAGTGATGATCAAAAAGTTTCGCGTCTGTCTGTGTGTGTGTCTGTGTGTCTGTGTGTCTGTCTGTCATCACGATAACTGGAGAACGAATTGAGCCAGCGACCTGGGATTTTTAGGGTCGTTTTGTGTCATGAAAATACAGATCAAGTTCGAAGAAGAGCATTCTAGCTCAAAAATTGGATTTTAAAAAAATCAAAAACCACAGGTCCCCAAAATGACGATTTTTAAAAATATTGTTTTAACTTGTCCTAAGGGGTAACTCATCAAAGTAGAGCCCTCTGGGCGAAAATTTCGTCCGTTTGGCTCTATCTTTAACCGTTTAGGCGCCACAGGGAGTTTTTGCAATGTACAACCCTGCATGCTCAGTCGCAGTGACGGGTAGTTGACGGGCCGGAGGCCCGTATCTTTGTGTAGTACATTTTCCCACTACCCGACTCGGGTGTCAGCGCCGCAGGCCTAGGTAGATAGATGCCAGGCGCGTCGCAGCGCAACAGTGTTTCGTGAGACATCGCGAAGCCTGTTACGCGAGACGTGGTCTGGCGTACATCTACCTAGTATTACTATGGCGCAAGAAAAAAAGATAACGCGATGACGCCGACGTGTCCGGCCTGGAGGTCCGGCCCCGCACGGATGCCCCGCCGCGCGCCCCTGCTTCCTATCCCTCCTTAGCCTATCACACACACTTTCCTTACCTTCTTTATTTTGCGGCTCCGAGAACCTTTTGAACGCCTTGCGGAAATTCGAGGCGCTGTCCGTACTGCATCTTGTGATTTTTGATGTCGGAAGTCCGTAGCTCTCGGTCACCTTGCACAAGCCCTTAGCGAGGCGGTCATGAGTGTGCCGTCCAAAAAGCCGACGGAGCGCAAGAGCAGCACTTTTCCTCTCCATTTTCACCGGGTCAATCCAGTGGCTAGTCACTCCGAGAAATCCCCGTCCGTGCTTTGACCAGCCATCCGCCGTCGTCGCGACGAACTCCACGCCGGCCATGGCCTTGGACACGTTCCTGTGCATCTCCTCGCGGTAGCCGGCCAATCGCTTGCGAAAGGTTTTACGGCACGAAACCTTCAGTGTAGGTGGGCAACCAAACAGCACAGCTTTGCGAAAGTATGGAGACTCCACTAGACGATCAACGTCTGCCTGGGTAACCCGCTTCTTCGCAAAACAAACTTCATTCTTATCACCAGATTTCCTCTTTGGGGCTTTTGCAGTAGGGGTGGGAGGCTTCACTTTCAGGGCCGCTAACTGCTTCTCGCCAAAATGGTGAACAAGCTAGACAAGAAACAACAAGGTTTGCAAATAAATATCCGTAGAATGTTGAAAACACATTTTTAGGTTAGGGTTGGGGTCGACCGAAACATCACGTGTTTGTGTGACATTAACGCCATTTATCGACGTGCATTACGTTTCATCTACCGTAACTGACACGATGAAACAAATACAAATCACACGCTCACTTGATCTTTCGGTTGTTTCCTAACCTCACTTTTTGTTACATCAGGGTCAAGGAGAAAGATGCGAACTTACCTTTAAATGATTCTTCAAACTGCTGCTACTTGTCTTGTGAACTGAGAACGGTTTGCACGCGGGAGGGCATTGTTAACATTTGGCAGTAAAATAGTTTTCATCCTTCGGTTTAACGTACTGAAAGTACGGGTTAAACTGTCCCCATGGCATGGTCTGCTCATCTCTACCATCCACATCCACATTCACGACGTCGTCCAAAGGCTCGTCCATGTTTGAATGATACCAGTTTACCCACTTTACGCCGCAATACTAAGAACCTTCAGATCTTTTGCCCGTGCGCCGTGCGTTGACGCGAACGACCGAGTCCTCCTCGCCTCCGCTGGTGTTGTTGGTGCGTTTGACTTGACTCACGCGAGGCGAGCGGCAAGCGGTAGAAGGGGTGGGGGAGGGAAAGGGGCAGCGCTCGGCGCGCTAGTGGTCGGCCGAGTCCGGCAGAGGGGCTGAGGGACCAGACATCTTTTTGGCGCTTGCTAAGAAGCACTAGATCAAAAGTAACGGTAACGGTGTTTATCGTTATTGAGGTAAAGTAACGAGTTGTATGCATACTACTGTAACGCGTTATCGCTACCGTTACCGACCCGCCAAATTGTAACGCGTTATCGTTATCGTTACCTAACGATAACGAAAACGCACTAACGCCGTTACTTTTCAAAGTAACGTTCCCAACCCTGCAAGACAGTGAATCAGAGAATGAAGATGTAGAGAGGCTTTCTCAGAATTTACTTTAAAAAAGGTAAGCTTTTACTCATTTCAGTTAATTTGAAATGTATGGTATCATGAAACTTTTGGATATAGAAAGCTGCCATTATTGGTTTCACTCATCATGTGTGGCCTCTTTGGTTGTTTTCTGTTCTTCTACCTTAATCAGAAAGTTATTTCTGTTACCCTACCAACAGAGATTGGTCACAAAACGTCAAAATAATGAAAATTCGCATCAGTATGATGTCTTTTTGGACCCCAAAATGTCATTTTCACATCACTCATACGTCAGTCTGACGTTTTGAGACAAATCTCTGGTGGTAGGGTACCAGCCTGTTTTTACACAAGAGGTTCAAACAGTTCTTTTGAGAACTCACTGCTCAGCAATTCGTGCTGTATCAGAAGTCCTTTTCAGGACTGGTTAGTCCTTCTCAGGACTAGATTGTAAGTCTAAAGTGAATGCCATTTTCTACTGCCCCGATATCTACCCAGCTACCTTAATTGCCACTTTGCCAACGTCTTACATGGTTTCATAAACAGCTCACCTTAACTGCTCTTCAATGAGTGTCGCTGATGACAACTTTGCCGAAACTTATTTTATCCGTTGTCGCTTCCATAGTTCTACTTGGTTCTGTCATTTTAAACAGCTACTTTGTCTTTTGCCTCCTCTTATGGCTCACCTATCTGATTTAATCAAGCCCCGAATTTGTAGTAGTTTGACCAATTTTGGGTAGTATTTTCCTGTGAATTACATGTTTGGCCATTTTCCCATTTTCTAGTAACTGTAGTGAGTTTTCTTTGAGCTAAGTAAAAAAACACTGAGTGTTAGTAATGAAAGTGATTAGACAGTTTTGTGTGTCCTTGCTTTTCGTTTGGCCGTAAACTTCTTATGTTGTTCGGAAAAATGTAGCCTTTAATACTGCTGTAAATCAATTCTCTCTCGTATTTTCATCTAAGAATGCTGCATGCTTCTTTCTTAAATGCACTAATCAGAATTTTGGATTTTTCAATATTTTGATGAATATTTGCTTCTTAAAGGTGTGGATAAGGTTGATTCAGAAGGAGTTGAAGTTATAACAATAGATTCAGATACAGACGACGCACCCTGCCCAGTCAAAGAGGAATTTGTCAATGGTGATGGTTTGATTTCTACCATGAGCGAATTACTAGATGGTAGCACTGATAAACCAAGTGTTCAACTGCTCAACACATGTAAGTGTCCAACTGCAATTTCAATACTTGCAAGTGTTTAATTCAGTAGTAGTACACTTGCAAGTGTTAAACTCAATATTTGTGCACTTGTAAGTGTTTAACTCTCCTTTTGTACACTTCTCTATATCGGGCGCGTACTGGAAGGGAAGTGTTCAACAGAGGAGTTGCACACTTACAAGTGCACAAATACCGAGTTGAACACTTGCAAGTGTAGTACTACTGAATTGAACACTTGCAAGTATTGAACTTGTGATTGCACACTTACAAGTGTTGAGCAGTTAAACACTTGGTTTGTCAGTGAGGTCTTTCAAACTATTACTATTAGAAAAGTAAGAAATTGTATGGATCTATTACGAGGCGGCATGGGTTGGAATATATACAGGAATAGTTGATGTTGGTAGTAAAGAAAATAGTTTTTTGTTTTTACCTATGCTGCAATACTACAATTTAGAGAAGTGATCTCTCTTTTAGGAATTGAAAGTGGAAACCTAAATGGAAATGCATGTCCAGTATGTGAAGTTAATGGACCTCATGGAATTCACTCTGCTCACAAGTGTGCCCATTGTCAAGTACCAGTCCATTCATTTGGCTGCTCAGTACAAAACCCAAATTGTGCAGAAGGATATGGTGGGAATGACAGAGTCTGTCTACCATGCTCCAGAAAAGGTTAGACAATACTACACCTAGGAAGACCTGAGTATAATACCTAAATATTTCTCAACTGATAAAAAATTGTCTTTTGCAGTCAAACCAACGAAGACAAATGGGTACAATCTATCATGGAAGTGTCACACATGTGGCAACAAGGATATAGTATTGTAAATTGCATTGCAGCTGCAGAATATTTTCTGTTGTAAGTTACAATGCTAAAAGATGCCTGTATAGTTTATGCTTCTCTCTGTTGCAGGAAAACTGTAAAAAACCCTGGTCTATGCCTTGGCTGGGAGTATTATGGCTGTTTTGCTTCGTCCTGTAAAAACGTTAACACTGCGTGTTAACAAATAGACGATCCGAATAAAGGAAAATATAATACAAAATTATTTTTACTAATTAAATACGTTATTGCTTTCTAGAACTAGAGTAGTTACGACTTTTTGTTCTGAGATTCACGGCCTTGTGCGTTGTTGTCGTCTGTCTTTGCTGACACTGACCGTCACAAAACCCCCAAGGCGGAAAAAAATTGGGGGACTAACACTTCTTACGAGTTCCCTTGCGAGACCAGGCACCAGGCAGTTGTTGGGCGAGTGAGTGGTGACGTGGTGATCGCCCTCGCTTTGGACGAGCGCTACACCGAGCAACCAGAGGTGCTCGTCGTTGGAGTCGAGGCCTCGGTGGCCCTGCGCCCTGGTCTGGGCCACCTTCAGGCCAGGCTTGGAGGAGTGTTGAGTGTAGATTGTTTGTGGGGCTGGGAGCGCGTGGATGGGGAGTGGCCTAGCGCACAGTAGTGATTGTTGGCCGGCGGGGGGAAGTTGGGACGAACAGCATAACGCACCGCTCCCCCGCGCGCCAAACCTGCTGGTATAGACTGGATCGTCTAAAAAGACAAACCATTTTCTTTGGGGGGGGGGGCCTCCGAAAGGTAAAGATAAGATCTTTTGTCTTGTGCAAACAAAATTTAATTTGTGAACCTACTTCCCATATGTACTTGACATTTATTTTTGTATCTTTTCTAGACAAGTCAACTGAAAAAATAGTGTCACCAGGGAAGCGGATTAATGTAACCCAGCGCAAACAGAAACGTTATTATCAGGGAGGAACACTCCTTGTGGGGTAACTTCTCCAGCTTGTCAACAAAATCAGTTGACATTTGGTTTCCCAGGCAACTTTTTGTAAAATTGGCACTAATGCTTTTTTCATGAATTTTTATTTTTCTTACATCTGTTTTTATTTGTGTTTTAAAAGTCATTTCTCTCAACAGGTCCAAAAAGAAGTAACAGTGAGCCTGTGTCACATGGTAAGTCTTCTATAATTA
>NW_026267325.1:344729-349513 GCF_000697945.3 Frankliniella occidentalis | reverse complement strand
TGTAGGGAAGTTCACTCTGCCCACATTGGCACCACTCTGTCATTCCCCGCGCATGCGCCCTCCTGTTGTATTGTCGTTGGCAACGGCCAGCCCTCTCGCGTCCAGTCGTCAATAAACCCTTGACCAGTACACATCGTTCCCTGTTCCCTTGCTCCGGCATTCCTCACAATAGATTTTAACAGATTTATTTTCACCATTTACAATTTCATCACTAGCATCGACATCAGCAGCAATTGAAGAAGTGTCATTACCATCATTATCAGTAGGAGAGGATATAGTGCTAGCCTCACCAAGTCTAGCCATTTTTATAACCCACTTGGGTGGTCCACTGGGTTTGGGGTCTTGATCTTTAGGACTGGTCTTGAACTTTTTCTTTGATTTCTCCTCCTCCTTCTCCTGATATTTACGTTTAGCAGCAGCACTAACATGTCGGAAATGGCACAGTTTTTCCGCATGATTGGTTTTAGAGCAGTGCTGGCACACAGGATAAGTCCCGTCGGCTGCAGTTTGTTTTGATTTTTTGTTTTTAAACTTCTGGTGTTGCTCACCAGAGGGCGACCATGCACCTCCTGAGAGAAAGATAAAAAGAAGAGAGAAAGAACCTAGAAGAATTCAGAGAAAGTTATAGAGGGGCATAGCAAAACAAACAAGAAGAAAACAGCTAAAAAACAAACCAAAACTGCAAGGAAAAAGAAAGCTCCCACTCCCCCATCTACAGAATCAGAATCAGACCAACTAGAAGAGGAAAGTGAAGAGGAAATGTGGGAGGGAGATGAGGATTATGAAGATGAAAGTGAAAATGGAGAATTGTTTAAAACCTTTAGAAAAATCTCCAGCAGAAGGTGACCACATAATTGTTGTCTTCCGTGGTAAAGAAGATAAATATTATGTGGGCAAAGTCTTGAAAGAGAAGGATGAGGACGGGGATTTGGAAGTCTCATATTATTGCCAATGTACCAAAAGGGTCTACAGCTTTGTTGTTCCAAATATTCCTGATCTTAAAAGTGTCCATATAAATGATATTGTAGCTATACTGCCTCAGCCACATGTTGGTGGCACAACGCGCCAAAGAAACATACCTAATTTCTTTTCCTTTTGACTTCACTAGAATTCGCTTAGGCTAGGCAAGTGATAATTTTTTAAGTCTATTTATCTAGTCCTAACTGGTGTGCATTTTAAAGAGACTGATTTCTTTTAATTAATGTGATAGTACATACTGAGATATGTAAGTGATTGGGAGCAAATCCCATTAAAGCATTTATTGTTCCTTTTTGAGTTTAAGTATTTACCACAGGAAATAGTCAATTATTTATATTTCATACCAAAAGTTACCTTTGGAAGAAAGTTTTGTTTAGATTATTAATAAATGTACTAAGAACTCAACTCTTCTGTTCATTTTACCTATTTAAAGTCATATTCTGACAAATTTGTGTACTTTCTAAGATCTTTTTGAAATGGCCACTAACGCTAAACTATACATGCGAAAAATACAGGGGTGTCAATTGAAAGGTAAAGGAACATACTTTCCAGCGCTCCCGCGACAACTCGAATATCTTGAAAACTGTGGCCTACAGGAATGAAATCCAAAAAGTGTATCATGGGACCCCACTCTCTCTTAAACCTTGCCAACTTTTGAGTTTTAACTGTATCCAAAATTAAACTAGCTGATCAATTCTTGGTTGATTTTTTGCCCCTTCCGCTTTTTATTTACCTTTCAGGAGACACCATATCACACAAAAAGAAACAAAATTACACTGGAAACGCAAGTGTGTGGATGTCGCTCACTTGCAGGTGAGCGAATATCCATTCGCACACTTACAGGGGCAAAGGTGTGAATTTTCTAGGAAATATTCAAACCTTTACTCCCCGTACCAAGCAGTAATGAGCAAAATGACCCCGCGGTTGCTCTGGTACACCCACCACCAACCACATGGGAAGTGGTCAAGGCTGGGTTTCACATGAGACAATCCAGGTTTAAGACTTGCAGACCTGAGACTGGACTGGACCGGGCATAAGCAGGTCGGTCGGAGGGGCACTGTTGAGGAGGCGGACAGCGCCGCGCAATCAGCCCAGCCGCCACGTCCTGGAGGATATGCAGTTAGCGTTAGTCGAAAAGGGTCGACTCTTCCCTTGTATTGGCAACCCTGAAATCGGAACAGATTTCCTTCTACCCCCACCCCACCCTCCACTTGTACCCCGGCGAACCGTAGCGCTGCGACTGCTGGTCACATTGCTGCTCAGTCCGTACCAATCGCTCGAGGAGCACTGTTGTTTGTCTGCCTGAATTATTACCTCATTCGAAACAATGGGTAAGTTATTCTTCCCCGTCAAGTAAAGACCACGGTGACCTTAATTTACAACCATTTCATCAACGTTTTGCTGCGTCCCCGTCATTTAAACAGAATTATGGCTAATATCACTCTGAGTCGTTTCACCACGAGTTCGGTCTCCCAGATCCAGGGCTATGACTCTTCCCACTCTTATAGTTACATTACGTGAGATGCTAACCCTTTCATGGGTTGTTCGTGCTTTTGCGCTTTTAGAAAGGCGCTATTCCCCTCTATAGATCCTATGTTTCGACATTTTAGTGTCACCACAAGGGCTCTTAAGCACTAGCCGCAGGGGTGTTCGATAGCACCTTGTTTTTCCATTGTTCTCCTCAGACTCCGCATTGGTTAATATAGTTCCGAGTATTGGTTTATCACGTCAGTTCGATTTGAGTTAAATCAGCGGTGAAGGGACGCTGAATTTTGTGTGGAAGCACGCTGAAACTCATACCGCTGACTATGAATGTGGTTCTGAATGTGACTGTCGACGGAGACTGTGACTGTCGACGGAGACTGTGAGTGCCACTATGACTGTGAGTGCCACATTCACATTCACGCATTTGCTGCCAATGTGACTTTGACTGCCACACACCCTCAGACTCCGCATTGGTTCCTAAAGTTCCGGGTGTTTGTTAATCACGTCAGTTCGATTTGAGTTCAATCAGCGGCGAAGGACGCTGAATTTTGAGTGAAAGTACACTGAAACCCTTACCGTTGACTATGAATGTGGTTCTGAATGTGACTGTGACTACTCCTGATCAACTCGTAGTCTCAATGTGACAGTGACTGTGATTGAATTTCCGATAACTTAAGTCGGTGATGACAGTCCCGCAGTGCAGCGCTCCGGGACCCTAAGCTTCATCTCCATTTTCCTAAACTCCCTTGATGCTCCCCCCCATTATGATCTGAGTAGGACACCTGATAGGTGGACAATTTGTATTGCAATCCACCCGTTAGTATGGAAATATCGTGACATGAACACCCCCCCCTCATCAAGGACTCCGGAGGAATGTCCCGTTCGCAAGTTTTGTCCCGCCGGGGTGTTGTCTATGGTCCGCGGACAACCCGCTCCCGCTACGTGCTCGGCCATTTCTTAAATGCTCACAGTGCAAATAAGTTTTATATTATTTCTTGTGCTTCGACTGTTACAGACGACCAAGAATTTTTGGATCTGTTCGGGGAGGAGGAAACTCAGCGAGTGGGAGGGACAGGCCCAAATAACTAGCCTTCGGATCTCCTTCAAGGCGAAGGCAATGATGCGCAACTTCGTGGCCCTGCGCCGCACACTTCGGGTGGCGCAGCACCGGCTCAGGATACGGATGCACCAGTAGTCTCAAGAAATATACGTGCAGCATGTATACGTACTGGAACACTTTGGTGAGTGTCTTACAAGATATGCAGTTAGCGTAGCAGCTTGTGTTGCGATATGCGTGATGCGGTCGAGCTACGTGCGTCACGGTGTCTCCACTACCCAGGTAGCAAAACTTGGCCACGTGAAGTTATGACCACCCATTAAACTCATTTTTTTTTTAAAAATGTGCAATGAATTGTTCACGATTTGTTCTTTACTGTTCCATAAAAAGTTTCGTTTGTTCCGAATTAGGACTGTCCTGGTTCAAATTCTGATCTTGGGCGGTTTGTTCTTCACGCATTTCTTAACCGCCTACGAAAAACTTATGATTCATTTGTTCTTTTATTGTTCTTCATTGTTCCAGCAATTAAATCACAATTGCGATATGTATTTCGCAACTATCTCCCTTTCCATGTTCGCATTTTGTCTGCTTCCTCGGATCCCGCGCCGCGTTACACACGAAAAAAAAAATAGTTCTCCCAACTAAAGTTTAAGTTGATTCCCGGATACCCGAAACCTTGCCTTGTCCACGGAAAGGATTGCGTGTGTTCTCCCAACAACGGTGTCGTGCCCTCGACTTAATGCTGGTTGTTACAATCAAAAACTGGTTCCTGGAGCCAAAATTTCTTCGTTATGCGGGAATCAACTTAAACTTTAGTTGGGAGAACTAAATTTTCTTTTCCGTGCACTAACTATTGACACGACGACTATTTGAAGTCGATAGGATCGACAATACTTCAACGATTAAGACAATGAATCTTGAATGAATACCCGATGTGACGATATTCAATCAATCAATCAATCAATCAATCAATCAATCAATCAATAAGTACACCCATTTTTTCTAAGAATCGAGCCTAGGTAAGGGCGCGGCTACACAGCCGAATTCGGTATTATTTCAAGTGTTTGAATGCTTGCCCACGGCAGGGGACCCTGGTGTAAGCTAGAAAGGAAGTGTGATACTGTGCCTACCCCCTGTGTTTGGCGGCGAAAAGTCACTCACCATAGGAGATTTTCTGCAATGCTAGTTGATCGAACCGAGCTAGCGCCCAGTTCAGCCAGCCGACACCACAGCCGAGGGCCTGGCAAGCCAGTTTAAGTGTAGT
>NW_026267325.1:342549-344679 GCF_000697945.3 Frankliniella occidentalis | reverse complement strand
TTTATAAAAATATAATGGTGTTTTCCATTTCTTTTTTTTCATGTAGGTGAGATAACTGGAACTGTAAGTTAACATAATAATACTCTTTAAAAACCAATTCTGACACCACACCATAACTTCCTCATTTTTGTTTGTTTCTAGGAGCAGCCAAGGAAAAGGACAAAGCCAATGCGCCAGATATAATTGCCTTTGAAAATAAGGAGATCCTACGTATTTGAAACCCCTTAATTCAAGTCACCGATGCAATTTGTGCACTATGTTATATCCAAAAATAACAGTCTAGTCATCTTAAGTCTAACAAGATTCCAACTGCAGTCAAACCCTGTTATAGCGTTGCACCTCGGGGAAGTAAAATCGCGATGTTATAAGCGGGTTAATTTTGCATGGAAAATTGGATTTTGGTTCTAGGAAATCGCGACGTTATAAGCGGGTAAACGCTACATCCGTAAACGTTATAACAGGGTTTGACTGTACCAGTTTTCATTACTTTTATGTTTATCGTTGTACAATTATTTTTGATAAGATTTCAAATCTAGTAGTTTTGAAGTTTGAAGGTTCTACCCCATGTTATGCAAAATTCAATCTAGCCATCATAGGTCTATCAAGATTCGAACTACCAGCTTTGATTACCGTACTTTAATGTTTATCTTTGTACAATTATTTTTGATAGAATTTAAGATTGTATACGTGTTAAATCAATGAGTAGGTATTTTGTTTTACGTTTTGACTGCCGGTATTTTGTTGTATCGATTTGTCTTTGATTCATTTATATATGTCGTTCAACTGGTACTTAAATTTGTGGCTTGTACACCGTTTTACTCAGTGACTTGCAATTTAATTTTTTAAAAATGAATAGAGATCTGTCATCTTTGCAAGTGGCTTCCATCCTTGAGCAGTCCTCACATCTAGTTCACATAATAGGGATCGTACGCAAACCACGTGACGCATTTTGGGGGAGGGGGGGGTCTGTAAAAACACCACTCACCACCACCAGGGGGGAGGGGGGTGTTTCGGCCAAGTCACGTGACTATTAATTACCTCCTAAAATAAGCATATTTTTGAGAAACACTAGCACAAATCCGTTTATTTCGTGACAAATCACTGAAATCTGACGGTGTTTAATCGAAAAGTCACCACTTAATTAAGTTTTGAATACCAGCAAACATGCACTTTTTGTTAAAATGCTCTATGTAGTCGTAAATACGTTAAAAAATACATATGCTGAAAACCACGTGAAATTGGAGGGGGGAGGGGGGGGTCCCCGAAACCACCACAGACCACCACAGGAGGGGAGGGGGGTGGTCAAAACCCGCCCAAAACCCGTCACGTGGTTTGCGTACGATCCCATAAAGCATAGGTAAAATAATGCATGGTATCACAAATATCAGAAGTCACCATGTTACTGGTAGCTACACTATTCTTCAGCATTTCAGCACGAGTGCTTTATTCATTGGGTTATACAATCACCACAACCCGCTTGGTAAACTAATCGCGGCCAGCAGACGCCCGGCTTCTGCTTTTCTCTCCTTTTGATCTGGTGGTGCAAATAGTGTTTTAGAGTTTGCTTGGACCATGTGGTGCAAATAGTTTTTTTTCTAGGTTATTTGCACCACGGTTGTTTATCAGAAATGTGGTGTGAATAGTAGATACTTTATTATTCGCACCATGGTGTAAATTGTGCTTCATTTACTATTTCCACCACAGTGGTGTAAATAGTCACTCCGTTAACAGTTAACAATTAACAGTTCAGAGCTTATCTCGTATTATGACGTCTATGACAATTTATTTTCATATTTTAACACGTTTTATTGAACAAAAACGTCTACGTCTACATTTCCGCATTGCTAAATGGCGGACAGTATCATAGTTTGCGGTTTTCCACGAAAGTCGGCACACTGTAAAACTTTAAGTCGTCACTTTACGACAAAGTCACTGCTTAATTTTACTCATGAATGGTTCGTCACAAAGGGTGAGATAAATGTATTGTCACGTGACAACTTATTCGTGAGATCTGATAAATTTGCTGTGTCGTCACATGATGGTATGTCATGTGATAAATATTTCGTCACTTGGATGCGGGAAATTTTTTAAAAAAGAAAATGTTTGAAATGAAAGTTGCGTACTCTCATT
>NW_026267325.1:331601-340389 GCF_000697945.3 Frankliniella occidentalis | reverse complement strand
GATAACTTGTGACGAATAATCTGATGTATTTGGGACTATTGGTGTGTCACGTGACGAATGGTTCATTTAAATGAAATGACAAATGCTACATCACATTGTGACGAATGTTTCTTGTGATGTGACGATTGTTTTATCTCAGCCCCTGTGACGAATAATTTGTAGCAATATTTGTCGTCACATGACGATGCAGTTTAACAGTGCAGAAGTTAGGTTGGGATCCCTGAAACCATAATCTTTGCTTTTATTCGGACGGTAGCGATGTAGAAGTATTCCGTAGCCAGTTTTGTTGAATGAAATGTGTTAAAATATGAAATTAAATTGCCATAGAGGTCAAAATACGTGATAAGCTCTGAACTGTTAACTGTTAATTGTTAACTGTTAACTGTTAATCGCCTTAACCTGATAAAGCCCAGTTCTGTTAATGTTTAGAAAACAGCATAGGAGTTTGAAGTTCTACAAACTCATTTATATTATTTTATTTAAAGATATGTTATTCTTTTGTTAATTTTCTATTCACTGTTGTTTCACAATCGTTTTTGGAAAAGTTATTTTTAATTTATCAGAAGAACTTTAAATGAAGGTCAACATTATGGTGCATAGTTTTGTTAATTTGCAGTACCAGACAGATAGGAATGTCTGCAAGGTTACCTATTTTAATTGTGAATTCCGTTTTTACTCGTTCTTTACCTCCACTCTCACTTCCCTCTTGGAGGTGGGAGAACGGGTATTGTGCTTATTGGTCTGGTGTAATTTAGCGACTCGATTCATCTCGGTAACCACAACACCTACAACTATGCCAGTTGTATCAAACTGTAGGTCTTGGCGGCCTCACCAATCCATAATTAATTTATAAACATCTTTCGCAGGTAAATTGAGTTCCTGAAATCCACTATTTGGAATCGTCCCTGGTTATTGGATTAAAAAAATTAGAAAAGCAGACCAAAACGAAAAAGCACGAAGAAAAAGCCAAAAAAAGACAGGTATTATAGTACTTAATTCATTGCAAACATATTATTTATAATAACAACTCCTCTCCCATAGCAGGAAAACAAGTCAGATGCTTCATCGGATTCAGACTCGGACACAAGTAGCAATGATAGAAAATCAGATGACAGTTCAGATGAAAGAAAAGGGGAGAGCGAAACTGAGAGCGAAAAACAGAAAAATGAGAAAAACAAGAAAAAGAAGAAGAAACAAGTACATAAAGTATATTTTATGAATTATTACTGTAATACATTTTCAACCTATTAACAAATTCCTTTTATAAACCACTGTTGTAATAATCTATGCTATATAGTAGATGTACTGGGATACGACGAAAGGGAGTAAGTACACAGTCAACAACACGGTTTAGAATCCAGAGCGGAAGTGATGTTCTTTATTCTGGTGATAACAAGCTGGGCAAACACTTTTCACACTCATGACTGACAGTATACAATCGCGGCTTCTCATTGGTTGGGAAGAAAGCAGACGCCACCTGCTTATGCGCAGATCATTGTTGTTTACCACCAAAGCTTGAGGTTCTGTCTTCCAACACTCCCCCTCAAACCAAGGATTTGAGTTTTAATGTGTCGCAGTTCGTTTGTGATCTGCCTTTCCTAGTGATTTTGTTAACATATCTGCAGGCATTAATTCAGATGCCATGTGCTCCAACAGTAGAGTACCGTCTGCGATACCGTCTCTGACTAGCTGGATTCGCACCCCAAAATGTTTTGTTCTAGCGGAATATTTCTCCGAGTATGCCAGCCTTATTGCGCTGAGTCCGTCACTAAGCATAGTTATGCGTTGAGGACCGCAGTGGAAAATCTCATCGACCAAGTTATTCAAATAAATACTTTCTTTTACAGCCTCAGAGATGGCAATATACTCTGATTCTGCTGTGGATTGTGCAGTCAATGTTTGTTTTCTGCTCAACCATGAAATGAAATTCCCATCCAAGGTGAAGCAGTATCCAGTAAAGGATTTATAGTCTGCGGAATTTTCTGCAAAATCTGCATCAGCATAACCAATCACGCAGAAAGTAGGTTTTGCAGATTTTGTGAAAGTTAGCCCAACTGCTGAGGTTGCCTTCAGGTATTTAAGTACTCTCTTAGCTGGAGACCAGTGGGCTTCTGTGAATGTAGTGTTATACTGACTCAGGAAGCCGGCTGAGAAAGATATGTCTGGTCTTGTGTTGACACTCAAGTAGATTAATCTCCCCATAAGTTCTTGGTATGGAGCATCAATCCGTTGTCCTTCAGACAATAGATGTGGTTTTAGTTTGGTTTCCATGGCGGTTTCAATTATTCGTTTGCAGTCAGCCATGCGGAATTTCTCCAGAGTATCTAATATGTATTTTTGCCGATGAAGAAAGATACATCCGTTTTCCCAGTCTCTCTCTATGTGCATTCCTAGGCATGTCTTGGCCTCGCCTAGATCTTTGACCACAAAATGGATTAAGTCCAAGATATTTTCTGCTCTGTGAGCTCCACTTTTAGGAAAAGAGTCTCTTACTTGTTTAGCCTTATGACATACTGCACACTGTCCAAGATGATCAATTTTTGATATATTCATTCCATTTACTAGTCCTTGTGTCCTTGAGACATTAATTTTAGATAATCCTCAGACATGTGTGCAAGTCTTTTACGCCATAGGACAGACTGTGAAGTTTTAGCCACCATAAGAGCTTTGTTATTTGCTTTCAAATCAAGTTCCAGACTATATACTCCATTGGTTTCATGTGTATCTAGCAGAGGTTTATCATTGATAGTAACTGCATCGTCTCTAAAGATGCCACATAATTTGTCTTTGAAAACCACTACAAGGCCATTCCTCGCAGGTGCACTGACCGATAGAAGAGAAGATGTTAGCCCTGGAATGTATGTGACATTTTGAGTTTCATGTAAACCATCTATTGGCTTGTAAAGTTTTGGTGTTCCGAGACCCTCAGTATTAAGAATCTGGTCACCTGCACATTCTATGGACTGGTTTGTAGTCTTGAAAACAGGATAGCTCAGGGCCCATAGACGTAAAAGCACCACTATCAAAATAGTGTAGGGAAGTTCACTCTGCCCACATTGGCACCACTCTGTCATTCCCCGCGCATGCGCCCTCCTGTTGTATTGTCGTTGGCAACGGCCAGCCCTCTCGCGTCCAGTCGTCAATAAACCCTTGACCAGTACACATCGTTCCCTGTTCCCTTGCTCCGCATTCCTCACATTGGTGTCAGAAGTGCTGAGAGAATGCCCCGCCGTGACCGTGACCGTAGAAGGAGGGAGGAGGAGGACGACGACGACCGACCGCTGCATGCTCTGGAGGCCTCGATGTAGGCCATGCAAGGCGTCCTGCGCCAGTGGGCGCAGGCCAGCATCATCGTCCAGCAGGAGAACCAGGGCGTCCTCCAGCGCATGTCGGACATCTGCCTCCAACAACAACAGCAGCAAACGCGAGGACAGTCCAGGTTGGCCCCCACCATAACCTTTGACGGCAGCAGCAGCTGGCCAATATTCCTTGCCCAGTTTGAAAGCGTGGCCAATGACCCGGGTCACGAGTGGGACGACGCCACCAAGGGACGTCGCCTTCTCCAAGCCCTGCGCGGCGCCGCCGCTGACCTCGTGCAGACGCTGCCCCGGGCCAGCTACCTCTCGTACGCTGCCCTGCGCGCCCGGCTGGACGAGCACTTTGACCCTGCTCAGCGCGGCCCACTGGCAGAAGCCGAGCTGGACCGCCGCACCCAGCGCCAGGACGAGTCCGTGCGCGACTTCGGGGCGGAGATCCTGAGGCTCACGCGGGTGGCCTACCCCGCCTGGCCCGAGCCGATGCTCCAAACCATGGCGCGGAAAGCGTTCATCGGCGGCCTTCGAAGCTCTGATCTTCGTCGCCAGCTCCGCATCCAGCGCACGGAGACCTTCTCCGACGCCCTCACCAACGCCATGCACATCGAGGCCGCCGACGAGCAGGAGCCCCCAAGTAAGCGCCCGCGCCTCAACAATGTGTCTCAGGTCTCAGCTGGCGAGGCTACTCCCTCCACCTCCTCCGCCTCCTCTACCCCTGCCGCTGATGACGACAATGCTGCGGTGAGCCGCGTGGACGCTGGCGCCCGTCCAGCGGACACCTCCTCGCAACGGCTGCAGCTCCTGGTCGACCAGCTCGGCTCCCTAGTGAAGGCCCTTGCCCCGGACAACACACCACGCTGCTATGAGTGCAACCAGCCTGGCCACATGGCCCGCCGGTGCCCCAACCGCCTCCAGCACAAACAGCAGGACCGCCGTGGTGGGCGCCGCGATGACCGACGTGGTGGTGACCGCCGCGACGACCGGCGGGACCGAGACGACCGCCGCGGCAATGGTGGTGGCTCCAATAACCACGGCGGCAAGAGCGACCGCCGTGAGGACCGCCGGGACGACCGCCGAGACGACAACCGTGGTTCGGGAAACGGCCGCTAGTCGCACCGCTGGGCTCGGTCGCGGCTACCTCTAAGCATGCCCAGACACCCCCAACTCGTGTCTCCTGGCACATCGACGGGCAGCTCTCCGGTAAGCCATGTCGTTTCCACTTCGACCCCGGCGCCGTGCTCACCATTCTCCGCAGGGGCTTTCTGCCGATTACCGACCCGCCGCTGGAGCCGAGCGGCCTCCGTGCCCGTGTCGCCATCATGTCCCCCAACGACTCCAGCGACCTCCTCGGGCCCCGTCCGGTGCGCCTGTCCCTCGACACCTCCGCCATCGACTTCCAGGTCTTCGAGGCCGACACCCACGACGACTGCCTGCTGGGCGCCGACTTCGTGGCTGCACACGTCCGCACCTTCGACGTCGACAAGGACGAGCTCATTCTTCACGACGGCCGGCGTGTCCACATGACGCGTTCCACCGCCCCAGTCCCGGCGCAGCCTGTCAGCGCGCGCGTCGTGACAACGGAGCGGGTGATGATCCCGGTCGGCGGAGAGATCGACGTGGCCGTGTCGGTAAAGGGCTGTGACGTCATAGGGCGTGGTGTTGGCGAGGCCTCTGCTTCCTCTCGGTCTCACGGGCCCGAGCACGAGGGGACGGTAGCCTCACAACCCGCTGCTCAGACGTTCCCCCTGAACCTAGTCGGACTGGCAGTCGGGGAGGACAGCGTGAGAAGACGAGAGAGAGTACCCCCGCAACGATCATGTTCGTCGGATGTTCAGCTCCCTCTCGCTGACATCTGCACCGTCTCAGGTATAGACTGCACAGCGCATCCTGTCCAACTATCAGCAGGTCTTGAAGTGACAAGCTCGCTGATGGCGGGCGACAACGAGACGGTCGTGGTCACCGTGCGCAACACCAGCACCCATCCCCGCGCTCTCCAACGTGGTCGCTGTGTCCTCCGCCTACACATGGGCGCCTCAGCCTCCACCAGCGCGCTGTCCGCCACCCCAACGCCTGCAGGCACTGACGGCCTGCCGCCCCCGCTCCAAGAGCTCCTCAACAACTGCGCCGCCAACCTCACGGCCGCAGAGTTCAAGCAGGTACGAAAGCTGGTCGTCGAGTTCCAGGACACCTTTTCGTGCGGAGGGGAGATCGGGCATTGTAAGCTGGTGGAGCACATCATTGACACCGGTGACGCCGACCCCGTCAAAGAACCTGCACGACGCCTCGACTTTCACAAGCAGGAGAAGGCCGACAAGACGATCGCTGAGATGTTGAGCAAGAAAGTCATCCGGCCGTCCGACTCCCCCTGGGCATCTCCTGCGCTGCTGCTCACAAAGAAAGACGGTAACATCAGATTTGCAGTCGATTATCGTAAGCTGAACTCTGTCACACGCAAGGACGCCTACCCGCTGCCACGAATCGACGACACTCTGGACTCCCTCCGCGGCGCAGCCTGGTTCACATCCCTGGACCTTCGCTGGGGATATTGGAATATCCCGCTCTCCGAGGAGTCCAAGTGCAAGACCGCCTTCTGTGTGCCTGGACACGGCCTGTACGAGTTCGAGAGAATGCCCTTCGGTCTCTGCAATGCACCCGCAACGTTCCAGCGGCTCATGGACAAACTCATGCCCCGGAACTTGTCACGAGTCTACCTCGATGACGTCATCGTCCCGGGTAAGGACTTCGATGAGGCGTTAAACAATCTTCGTGAAGTGTTGCAGCGTGTGCGCCAAGCCAACTTCCTCCTCAACCCATCGAAGTGCAACCTCTTCTCCAAACGGTTGCTGTACTTGGGCCACATCGTCACGGGCGATGGTGTTCGCACCGACCCGGAGAAGAACGACAAGGTGAAGTCCTGGCCTGTTCCATCTGGCCCTCCGGACAAGGCGCGTTCTTCACTTCAGAGCTTTCTTGGACTGGCCCAGTACTACGCCCACTTCATCCCCAACTTCGACAAGGTCGCCGCGCCCCTGCACCGCTTGAAGGACAAGAACACCCCCTTCGAATGGACCTCGGAAGCTCAGAAGTCTTTCGACTCCCTCAAGAAGTCCTTGACAGAACCTCCAGTTCTCACCTTTCCTGATCCAGATGGTGGCTCTTTTGTTTTGGACTGTGATGCATCTAACTTCTCTATTGGTGCTGTTTTGAGCCAGGTCCAGAACGGGGAGGAGAAGGTCATCGAGTACTACAGCCGTGTGCTCCAGCGCCCGGAACGCAACTACTGTGTCACTCGCCGGGAGCTTCTAGCGGTTGTGGACGCCATTAGACATTTCCATCACTACCTCTCTGGCCGCCCATTTCTGGTCAGGACAGACCACGCCGCCCTCCAGTGGCTCCGGACCCTCAAGAACACGGCGGAAGGTCAGCTCGCCCGTTGGCTCGAACGGCTCTGTTCCTACGACTTTTCTGTCCAGCACAGGCCCGGAGCTCAACACGGAAACGCTGACGCCCTTTCTCGTCGCCCCTGCGATGCTGACTGCCGCCACTGCGTCCGCCGCGAGGTCGCCGTCAACAGAACTCGAGTCGAGGACGCCGACGGCCCCTCCCCGAACGAGATCCGCTGCGCCCAGAACACGGACTTGGACGTCGCTCCAATACTTCTCGGCCTGCAGCGCGGCGAGCGCCCCTCACCTGAGTCCATGGCGCACCGCAGCGAGCGCTCCAAGGCCCTGTGGCTGCAGTGGGCCTCACTTCAGATCCGGAACGGTGCAGTGTACCGTCGCTTCGAGGACAACTGGGGCAGGCAGACTACACACCAGCTCGTGGTCCCCCGCTCCTACGTCCCCGCTGTCCTCACTCAGTTCCACGACACCCCTGGTTCCGGAGGTCACCTTGGCATCAACAAGACCCTCAGAAAGATCAGGTCCAAGTATTACTGGCCCGGTATGTACCAGGACTCTAAGCTTTGGTGCCTCTCTTGTGCGCGCTGTCGCAGGAAGAAAGGTCCAGGAACGCACGACAGGGCTCCGATGCGCGTTCACACCGTGGGCGTTCCCTGGGAGAGAGTCGCCGTGGACATCGCTGGCCCCTTCCCCACCACCTCCAGTGGTCAGCGTTATCTCCTGGTTGCGGTGGACTACTTCACCCGCTGGCCTGAAGCTATCCCCATCCCCAGCCTCCACTCCGACGTCGTCGCCAAAGCACTGGTTTCAAACATCTTCTCTCGTTTTGGCTCTCCTTGCGAACTTCATTCAGATCAGGGCCGCTCCTTTGAGTCTGCCGTTTTCAGATCTGTCCTAGACATCATGGGGATCAGAAAGACTCGTACAACCCCGATGCGGCCCCAATCAGACGGCGCCGCTGAGCGTCTCGTCAAGTCCGTTGTCACCCAGCTGTCAATGTTCGTCAACACCAATGCTAATGACTGGGACTTACAGGTCCCCCTGGTGATGCTCAGCCTCCGAGTTTCCCCTCACGTGACGAACGGCGTGTCCCCCGCTATGATGCTCTTCGGACGGGAGCTCAACTTGCCACCCTCCCTGGCGCGCGGGCTCCCCCCAGAGGCGCCGGACATCTCCTCCCGCCTCCAGTACCCAGTCTGGCTCCGAGACCGTCTCCATGGCCTCCACCACGATGTGCGAGACCGTGCTCTTGCTGCCTCGCTCCGGCACAAAGAGCGCTACGACATCCGGGCCAAAAGGTCCACTCTCGCCGTCGGGGACCTCGACTGGATGTTCCGTCCCATCCGCCGCCTGGGGCAGTGCTCCAAGCTGCAGTGCTGGTGGACCGGCCCTTACAAGATCACCCACCTGCTGAATGACGTTACTGCGCGTGTTACTTTAGTGTCTAACCCCAGAAAACGCCCTTGTGTTGTTCATGTTGACAAACTTTCTAAAGTCATAGCTAGAACCCGTTGACCCTTCTTTTGTGAGGGGGGGTAATGTAGGGAAGTTCACTCTGCCCACATTGGCACCACTCTGTCATTCCCCGCGCATGCGCCCTCCTGTTGTATTGTCGTTGGCAACGGCCAGCCCTCTCGCGTCCAGTCGTCAATAAACCCTTGACCAGTACACATCGTTCCCTGTTCCCTTGCTCCGGCATTCCTCACAATAGATTTTAACAGATTTATTTTCACCATTTACAATTTCATCACTAGCATCGACATCAGCAGCAATTGAAGAAGTGTCATTACCATCATTATCAGTAGGAGAGGATATAGTGCTAGCCTCACCAAGTCTAGCCATTTTTATAACCCACTTGGGTGGTCCACTGGGTTTGGGGTCTTGATCTTTAGGACTGGTCTTGAACTTTTTCTTTGATTTCTCCTCCTCCTTCTCCTGATATTTACGTTTAGCAGCAGCACTAACATGTCGGAAATGGCACAGTTTTTCCGCATGATTGGTTTTAGAGCAGTGCTGGCACACAGGATAAGTCCCGTCGGCTGCAGTTTGTTTTGATTTTTTGTTTTTAAACTT
>NW_026267325.1:319767-324706 GCF_000697945.3 Frankliniella occidentalis | reverse complement strand
TGGTTGCTTTGACCCAGTGGAGCTAACAGGTGTACGAACCAAAATTTGGTGTACAGGTGAGATGCCTTTTCGCTTGCTGGAAAACCCTCCTTTGGACAGCGCAAAGGAAGAAAAATCAGTTATTTCCGTCAAAAGACCCACGTTTTTATTAAAACATACAGTTAAAACACGACAAAAAGTCTAAAATCTTGATAAATTTGCAGTAATTTCGCTATTTTGTTCGTGGAAAATGCGAATTATGCGCGTATAATGCAAAAAAAAACGTTATGCGGGAATAAATGCCCAATTATGCGAAATTATGCGGGCTGGAAATGCACTGTACAATGGTCCATTAACATTAAAAAGTTGATATCTTTCCATTTTGAACGATTCTAAAACATTATGCGAAATATGCGATCGCATAAAGTGACCATCTCTAGGCAGAGAGCAAAAACATAAGATGCATCGCCAGGAGTTTATTGACCGCGCAGAAAGTGATGGCTCTGAAATCATCCACACTGGCAGGACGGGGCTTCTTTGGTATGGGGTGCTGTAGGGATGTCACCCAGGCCACCGGAAAGGAATTAGATTCCCATGCCACTCGTACCACCTCGGCCAGCTGTACAAAGAAACTCTCAGAGGCATAGATAAAGAGCTCAGCCGGCAAAAGGTCAGGGTCGGCGGCCGTGCAGCGTAGCCGCGGAGTTGGGCGGCGGTGGGCGCGGGGGCATCGCGCAGGTGGTCGCCGTCCGGTAGAAGAGGGGGATGGGCTCCTATAGCCATCTCCTGGATCCCTGCCTCCCAGTCCCGGAGAGTAATATTGCCAGGTAGACGGCCGTGGGCACGCTTTTCCCTCCTCAGCATCCTGAAAGCGAGGTTGAGCCGCTTAGCTGGCCGGACGGAGTCCAGGTTCGAGAAGAAGCGGGCCGTCTTGGCCGCCGCATGCTGAGCCACTGCCGCCTTGTGAGCCCGGTTGGCCTCCTGGAGGCGCAGGGCGACCTGAGGGCGACCTCGGTAGAGCCGTTCCCGTGCCAGAGCCCACGCTGCCGGGCGTTGAAGGCGGCAGTTCTCCCAGGGGTAGCCGGGGAAGGGGGAACCTGCAGGGTACCATTGGCAGCAGACACTAAAACTCTCTCCAGGTGGGTCCACTCGAGGCGTTGGCCAGCTGCAAGCTGGAGCTGCAGAAACCGATCCACTGCGTCCCTATATTTCTCCTGAAACTCCTAGCTCTCATTAAGCAGGTTAACACTCCAACGGGCAGCCTGAGGGGGGGGCGTTGGAGGGGCGCCAGGAGCAGGTCGTACAGTGTCTGGTACAATGGGGGGTTGACCAGGGCGGGGGCCAGAGAGGGTGACAGTGAGCAGTTTGTGGTCCGAGTGGTGATGTGAAAAGGCCCCTCGCACTCTGCTGACAAGGGGAAAGTTAGTAAGAATATGGTCGAGCTGAGAGTATCGCTCCGGCGTGCTTCCACGGAGGCCTCCCCGGCGCCATGTGCCGTCGACACCGCGAGCCGGAAATGTGGTGAGGATCGGCAGCTGATGGAGCCTGGCCAAGGTAATGAGGGCCACCCCGGCCTGGTCAGAGGTGGCATGCAGCGAGGCGGTGTTGGGGCCGAGCTGGTCCCCCGGTCCCAGCCGGTCCTCTTTACCAAGCTGGGCGTTGAAGTCACCAAGCAGCAACAGCCAGTGGGTCTTGGGGGCCACCGCAACCGCGGCGGACAGGGCAGCGAGAGAGGCACGCTGAGCCGGAGAGCCGTCCGAGGGAATGTGGGCAGTGCCCACGTAGAAACGTGAGCCCTCGGCCTCCACATCAGCAATTAAAACATCACGATGGGCGACCGTAAAGAACCGCAACCGTAGTCCCGGAACTCCACGTCGAAGGGCGATGGTGGCCCCCCGGCCACCACGGTGAGGCACGAGGGGTGGGCGACTTGAATTTTTCGTGTACACAGGAGTACGGAGTACACGGAGTACAGTCGGAGAACACTGAGTATTGCCGGTCGGAGCGCGCAGAGTACACCTGGAGTACACCCGGAGTACAGTCGGAGTACGCGGAGAACTTGCGACAAAAACAGCCGGAGTACACGGAGTACAGTCGGAGTAAAATCGGAGAACACCCTGAGTACATTTTGGCCTGTACATAGGAGCCGCCCAGTCGTCCACCCCACCCCTCGGTGAGGCACCCCACCCCGGCAACAATCTACCGGTAGTTAGCGGTGAGGAGCTCCTGCCGTGGCATGCGGGTTTCCTGCAAGGCAGCTATATGCATGCACCCCAGCACCAAGCAGGGGACGGTCAATGTTCTCCCTCGCAGCAGCAGGGGCGCGGCCATAGGCGTTCCAGGTAGCGACGATAATCTGTGGGCGCTGCTCAGAAAGCAGAGGGGGCTGGGGGGGAACAGGAGCCTGAGGGGGAGGAGTATGCTGGGAAAGTGCCGGAAATGCACACATGTCACATTGCTTACATCTAGTTGCATAGGCCAACACATTTCCTGATATATATAGCCAATAAGTAATGAATACCCTTTAAAAAAATTGAAACTGTCAATTTTAATATAACAAAATACTGTAATTTTGTAAATTGTAGGATGAGTGGCCTAGAACGAACAGTTTCAAACTGTAATTGTAAAGTACCACTACACACTTCAGAAGTAATACTAACCATTGAGACTATTATAGGCATGGCCAGAAGCCCGTTTTGGCCATGCAGCATCTATACTGCCCTTCAAAGGAATGGGCCCTGGTAGGCTAAGGAAATTATACAAATTAGTGATTGTGAAGGAATTTGTGTTACAAACAAGTACTTCATATGATTAAATTCCTTACCAAAGTTACAAACTACACGACCATGGCAGCGATCCCCTATAGGTGGCTTCTCTAGGTAATAAATTAGTAGGGAAACAACAAAAAAGAAGGAAAAAGTTATCACACATTTATTCCCCAAACAAAACCAAATACAAATTACAACAATATAAGATAAATACATCAAAAACGTCAACGATTCCATGTAGCATGCCTCCTCAGACTACTCCCCGAAACTGTAAAAAGAAAACCACATTTAAACAATGATATTATAACACTAACAAGTATTTGAAAACATATACGTAACACTGGCATTCAGGAAATCAATCAAATGCAATGTAAACACATATAATGAGAAAGATCAAATTAGATCACGAGCGATTTACATCGACCCTCTACAACTTCGGCCAAAATTTTCTCACTTAATCTACTCATCAATATGAGTGAAAAACCATTGGCACAACCCCCCGAAAATGACCACGTTGCACATAAAAACGTACAAGGAGGCGTCCAATCGTAAAATGTCAGAGGAAGTACCCCCCCCAAAACAGCACATTCTGAGTCTGATTCTACCCTCCGATTTACCGTATCTTTACCCGTTTAGGAGCTAGAGGTGGATATATTGAAAACAATTGCAAAAAGTCAAGTTTTAAGACTGTTTGACAAACAATATACAATCTACAATATACAATCTGCGCGGGTTCTTTTTTACTTAATTCGTAAAACTCGCCGAGTTAGGACTTTTTGGCCTAAAATTTCGTTCTTTTGGCCCTAACTCTTACCGTTTAGGTGGTGTGGGGTGGTTTTGTCCGTTTGTGACCGGTTAATCACTTTGCATATTTGAGCGAGGGGGTGCTGTCTTGTGCGAATGTTGTACAATGATCGACAATCAAATAAAATCATATGATTTCTTTTGATTTCTTTTGATTTTCTTTGATTTTTTTGATTTTGATTTTGATTTTTTTAAATGTTCAAAAATGATTTTTTAAACAAAATTTCCAGCTAGTCCACATTTTGAAATTTTGATTTTTGATTTTGTTTTGATTTTTTTGATTTCATTTTGATTTTTTGATTTTTTTTTGATTTTTTAAAATGTGAAGTTTGATTTTTTGGCACAAAAAGGCCTAAATTTCATGATATTTTCTTAACTTTTTGATTTTTTCTGATTTTTTCTGATTTCTGAAAGGTCCTTCTCTCCTCTGATCCCCCCACACCAACCCCCTCTGGCCCTGCAACCGGGGGCCACGCTGACCCCAGTCTCTCAGATGAGCGCAACAGGTCCCATCGTGGCGTCGTTAATACAGCAGACGACAAGTCGCCCTCGAATGACGTACCAGACGAGGAGTTATACGTTGATTACGAATACCCAGGAGAACGTAGGCACGCCCAAAGCATTGGCAAGCTGCTGTTTACGGCGGAGAGCCCCTATTCCCGCACGGGTGCCAAAGGATTCCCCATCGACAGATTCAAATTGCTGGGGGGGAACAAGGTACGTCTGTTCTTTAGAACCGCAGGCGAAAAGGTTTCCACTGTATGCACTCTGTCTACCGAAACGTCGGGCAGCTTCCAAGGTTGGACAAGAGTCCTCCCCCGCCCCCCTCCCTCCACCTGCTACGGGATTGTCCGTGGACTTGCCGAAGACGTCACGGAGCAAGATATCCTTACCCACGGAAAATCGTCATTATCTGACGTGCAATGCTAAGGGGCAACGCAACAAAAATACCGTAACCCCGTCACTAATATGCTGGAGCCGTCTCGGACTTGGCGCCTTTGTTTTGAGGGCAACAAACTACCGGATAAGTTCTACCTTTCCGGCACTAGCCGTCCGGTGCTTCCCTATGTATACTCTGTCACGCAGTGCAAGGCCTGTAATAGGTTTGGGCATAAGGAGTCCGCTTGTCGCACTGGCAAGAGATGTGAAAAATGCGACAGCAAGGATCACGGAAAGGACGACTGCCCTTCAATTGCCACCTGCATCTACTGTAAGACCTCTGACCACTCCTCTACGGACCCCAAGTGCCCGCGCAGGCAAGTCGAGCGCGACGTCAAGAAACGCATGGCATACGACGGTATCAGCTACGCGGCGGCCGCGAAGTCGGTCCGCACCCCCGACAACGACAAACCAAAATCAAGTCCACCACCGGGTCCTCCCACCCCCCC
>NW_026267325.1:309288-315212 GCF_000697945.3 Frankliniella occidentalis | reverse complement strand
CCCCCGCCGCCGTATGGCCCCCTAACTCCTGCGCCAAACATACGCCAGCTCTGGCGTCGGCAGTAGAACGGAGGAAAAAAAAAGAAAGGCATCAGGACAGACATGGGAGAGCTTTTTCGATGTTCAATCATAATTAAAACCCTGAAGGATGGTAGCCCAATGCTGTAGATTTGTTCTCAATGGTAACCCCTTGTCAGGACTTAGAATGCGCTGAATAGCTGAATTGTCTGTATCTATAGTGAACTGTCTGTCCCATAAAAATTTATAAAATTTTGTTACCCCAAAGATTACGCCAAGGGCTTCCCTGTCTACTTGTGCATAATTCTGTTGTGCTGGTGTCAGGGTAGCTGATGCGAAACAAATGGGTCTGTCTCTGATTTTACCATCAACTTTGACAACATGAGCTAGAACACAACCAACTCCGACTGGACTGGCATCTGTGTATAATAATATAGGTAATTCTGGATCAAAATGCATGAGTAACTCACTAGATAGTAATAATTTTTTGCAGCCTTCATAAAGCTAGCTGACTCTCTGTGGACCACACATAAGGCGTGTTGTCACAAGTAAGGAGTCTTAAAGGTTTGGCTAGAGTTGCCCGGATCGGAGGATCTGCAGTTGGTACTACTTGGTACTACAGTCGTAAACTGTAGTTTAAGTACAGTTTAACTCAACTTTTCCTAAAATAACTGCAGTTTAACTATAGAAAAACTGCATGGATTTCGCATCAGGCATGCGAACTGGTGAAAAACTGTGGTTACTTCCAGAAACTGTAGTTTGGACTGCAGTGTAGCTTTAGATCCTTGCACCCGGGTGAGAACATTAGTAAAAACTCAGAATAAAAATTAATGAGACCCAAAAAGGAACGTAATTGTTTTAGGTCAGATGGCGCTTTGGCTTGAACAATATCATTGATTAAACTGTCACTAGGAGCGCGCTCTAGAGCAGATATAGTAAAACCTAGAAACTCTAGTTTTTGAACGAACCATAAGCACCTGTCGAGTCTTAGACGAACATAATGCTTTTCTAGCCTAGCCAATACTAAGTATGTTGTACTAATACAATCTTGGAGTGAGGAACCTTTGATAAGAATGTTATCTAAATAACATACAACTCCTGGCAATTACTTGAGCATTAAATCCATTGTGGATTGGAATATAGCAGCAGCAGAATTAACACCATAAATTAATCTCCTAAGTTTGTACAATCCACGGTGCGTGTTTAAGACACACAGTTCTTGGGAGTCAGGGTGAAGATTGAGTTGGGTATACGCGTCCGTCAAATCTAAGGTAGTAAAATATTTGCCATTTGCAAGATTTTAGAAAACTTGATTTGGAGTAGGAAGCGGGTAGTGGTCTACTCTAACAAGGGAAGGTTTTTAGGTGTTACACACCAATTTCGCTGGGCGCGGTACATATTGCAGGGGACATATGTAGATTAAGATTAGCACCGGTTTTAGCTGCCCATACTATGTTTTTCGTTTGTTTTGGACAATTTTTAGTAGGAAAACATCATAAAACCATAAAAAATGTGATCTTCAAATGCCTATATCTCCGGAACCGTTTGAGCTACACCCCCCAGATTTTGCACAGAGGTACGCCGAATTTGTAACTAAATTATCGTTAAGTATAATTTTTTTCGTAAAACATCGAAGAAAATGTCACAAACTATGCTCACCTTTCTTACTTGGATTTCGACTTGGATTTCGGACCATTTCAACAATTTTTTTCGACTCTTCCCATATTTTTAGACAATTAAAGTATCTATGCGGACTACCTCTGTGCAAAATCTGGATGGCGTAGCTCAAACGGTTCCGGAGATATAGACATTTGAAGATCACATTTTTTCTGGTTTTATGATGTTCTCCTACTAAAAATGGTCCAAAACAAACGAAAAACATAGTATGGGCAGCTGAAACCGGTGCCAATCATAATCTACATATGTCCCCTGCAATATGTATCGCGCCCAGCGAAATTGGTGCGTAACACCTAAAAACCTTCCCTTGTAAGTTTAGGATTGAGAGTGCATTTAAAATCTGCAACATACCTGATCTTCCAATCTTTTTTTGGAACTGCGAACCCTGGAGATGCCCATTCTGCCACCCGAACTCTTACAGCCTTTTTAGCAGATGATACCTTGAAACACTTCATACTTAACATTAAAATACATTAGTAATATCAAGGTGTCAGCAGCTTTAACTCTCCATAGTGGAAGAGAGGTAAAAGAGAATCAAGCGGAGACCAGAAAAACAATTTATTTGGCGCTGGCGGGACCGTGTCCGGGTGAGTGTCGCGCCATCCCCCTCCCCTTACCCAGCCTAACAATACGGGCTCTGGCGGGACCGTGTCCGAGTGAGTGTCGCGCCAGGCCCCTCCCCCTCCTCTTACCCTCCAACCCTGCCTAACAATACTGAGGCTCCCGCGGCTTCGCTTCCGCTAAATTACGTCAGTTTTACTACTTATACTCATTACTTTCATGGATTTCAATCAATTGCATTTTGTCTGTCAAGTGTGCGGCTCTAATAAGATTTGCTTATGTTACGAATCTTTGTTTTCCTAATTATTACACTATTCAGGCGTACAGACACAAGTACCCTACACTACCACAAGTCTTTATAATAATCACTGTCAAAGAAACAAGTAAGACATCAAAAAATTATGCAAAACCACTAGAAATAAAAACCATTCTATGAATATTAAAGCACAGGTTTACTATGGTATTAAATTGGTATCATCTGCTTTCAAGATAGATTCTTGATTTAGATTTTTTGTTCCACTACTAAGTTATCAAGGGCTTCATTTACAGGTTTTTCCATACCAAATGGAAGGGGGTAAGCTTTAGCAAAAATAGGTAGTGCATTATCCATATCCTCTGACTGTAAAGAAATTTAATAATAGAGCACTGGAATGAGTATAAACTACGTAGGCTGAGAAAGAGTTTACGCACCTAGGCCCTGGCCTGGGGTAAGCACACATCAGCTTTCCATCCTTTGGAAGTTTAATTGTATTGCAGCCTCGCACTGCCCACCTGCGCTTTTTCCTGGCCATTGCTACCTGCACAAAGATATATTCCAAAAAGTAAAATTGAACAAAGCCTAACCGCAAACCACTTACCGGTACCCAATCTCCTTGGAGCGGGCAGTGGAAGACTTCAGCGTAGTAAATAAATCGGCCAACCGAAACTCGACACAACTGACAATATATCACTGTCTAATTCCCCAAATGTACACATTTCAACATCGGCTGAGGTTTTGCTTGAGCGACCAGACGAGAACACAGCTGTTTGTGTTGACACAATGCTACCAGATACACGGAGCACGGAACAAAGTTTATGCATTGCTAACCAATAGTACAAATGTCTCTCGGATGAAGTACAAGAGATTAATTGGATGAGGATATAGATAGTCTATCACAATATGAAAGTTTCCAACATAAAACTGAGGTCCAGTGCGTGCTGGAGAGGCCTTACCTATTCGACCGACTACTGGCGCGATTGTGGCACGAGTCGCCGCCCTCGATCCCGACGGTAGGGGAGCCCTTCTTCAAATAAACGGCTACCTCGTCGTCATCCTCCGGGTCCTCTGGCTCCTCTACCCACTTCCTGTATCGACTTTTCGTTGCTTTGCGGGCGTCGGGTTTGGGTCGGGGCGTGGATCAGCGGATTTTATAAATTCAGAGAAGTGGTCATCAAGAATTTGCCGAACAGCATCATGGACCTGAAAAAAATTATGATTAGCAGTGTTTCATTTTCGAAAGAACATTCATACGAGATAATTTCACTTACCTCCTCCCTCTCCTCTGCACTGAGCATGAGCAGGTTCCTAAATTTCGGCACTAAAATAGTTGAAATTTTGTGCTGCATAGTAACACGAAGTTTTGTCTTGAGCAGGGCTGCTGTTCGAGCGCGCAGCGCTGCCTGGGCCGGCGTGTCCAGGAGAGCAGGCTTCAGTGCATTCTCCAGGTTGCACTTGGCCAGGAGCACGAGTGGGAGGGTGGGGTAGGAGTCCCCTTCCAAATTTTTTGCTTCATACAGGAAAGGCTTTAGGAAGTCCTTCAGCCAGGTGAGAGTATTAGAGTCCACATTTTTGAGTCGGTCCTCTTCTTTGCTCTCTTGAAGAAACTTTTGAATCTAAAAGACAAGCACGTTCATCAAAAATTAGATAGGAAACGTTTGGAACTTTTTTTAAACAGTTTGCCCCTTTCCCCGCTGCCCTCTACATTTGTACTCCACATACCTGGTCAAAGAGGAGAAGCACAGACTCCAACATACCGCACACAGAATTCCATCTTGTCTCCACATCCTGGATCACACGTTTATCTAACGCGGACAGGTTGGCAGACGACCTGAAGTAGGTCTCCAACTATTTGCAATTCCTTACCTAAAACAACATGATTTCTGAGGTAAATTAAAGAAGCAAACAATCATTCGGGGTATAAACACCGTACCGTAACCGCGTGCGACAACTATCCCTCACCTTGCGCCTGCACCCCTACGCCCCGACGCCCTGCGCCCAGTGCCCTGCGCCCCGTGCTCGATTCGCGATGCCCGTGACCCGGACGCGGATCTGCGCCTGCGACGTACCTGGATGGAAAACTCGATGATGATTTGCTCGTCCGCCACTCTTTGCTTCAAAGCAAGGATGAGGCTGGGTTCCTCCGCTGTGGCTGGAGTGATGTGCTTCCGAATTTTTTCTAGACATCCGGCAGGCACATCCCCAAACTTCTCCAGAGGCAGGAGAAAATCGGCTAAGTACTGCATGTCGCCTTGAATGAAAGCAACAAGGTCCTCGCGCCCTATTGCCTTCAAAACTGCTGTGACCTGAAACAATTGACAAATGAACACTCGCCCGCAGACATCTTTTAAGTGGCGAGATGAAGAAAATACTATCGGCGAGAAGTGGAAAGGATTGCCTAGTACCCGGCGCACGCGCACCACAGGCGTACTAGGCAACCCTTTGTACTCCCGACTGACTAACCTGGCGCTTGTGGGCTACCACAGACTGGAGCATGGCGCCGTGCGCAGCGAGGTGAGGCTTCGGCAGTGTGATGGCTTCTTTTATTCTTTTGATGCTGAACCCGAGATTCAGGGGGGGCGTTGTTCTTCACACTTTTGACGGCGCGCGCCACCTGCTCGACATTTTTGAGAATGCCTAACGCCTCCTCGTTGAGCAGAATTTTCTTTCTGAGCTCCAGGCTATCGCCATAGCTATTTGTACCCGTACAAAAGGAAATCGATCTAGAGTGTCTCGAGCCTAGATATTGTAAAGACAAAATGCAGACGCTGTTGAGTCTTTTTCGAGACTTTCTGGAGACGGTTTCAGAGACATCGTTGAAACGTTAACTAGTCAGTGTAGAGATACTTTGGAGAAATCGCAAATGTCTCAAGAACGACTGTTTTCTGTCTCGGAATTGAGACATTATAGAGACAGCGTCGAGCCGTTTCTCTCGAGACGGTTTGGAGACAATCTAGAGACGGGTCGAAGAAGAACCCGTCAAAAGGGGGGGGGGACAGGGCTAAACCATGGCGGGAAGTGACGTAGAGGTATGAGTAAATTCGGCTAAACGTCAGGCGGGTGAGCGCGCCGTTAACCATCCGTTTGGAACTCTCAGCCGGAATGAGCATCATCAAAAATTGTAGCCCGCCATTTTCATGCGGGGAACCTATGATGGGAGAGTCGGCCGCAGGCTCTCATAGTACTGTCGTTGTCAGGTCCGCTCGCGCAAGACTTTCGTCCCCAGATGCCGAAGCGCCATCTATTGGCGAAGCAGTTGTACCCCTACAATGCGTCCCTGACAGCTTGAGAGAGTCTGTGGCAGACTATGCGATGTCTCAAACATGTCCCCAAAATATCTCGAGAAATTCTTTGCCATGCCAGCGCAACACATCGGACTTTGTGTAACGGGAGCGAAACAGATCGAACTTTG
>NW_026267325.1:299394-304363 GCF_000697945.3 Frankliniella occidentalis | reverse complement strand
CATTTGGAAGACTGAACCACTAACATCTAATAGAGGAACATGATTTAACAGATTTGACAGTTAACTTGAAGTAATTTTACTTTTCAGTTCTGGGGCCACAGTTGGACTACACATGGGAAAGTAAACCAAAAATATCTTATGGTCTGTGACGATCAGAGGTGAAATAGGCGAGTCATGGACTCCAAACTGAAAATAAAAGTATAGTCATTTTTGACATTGTTTGTACTGTTTTGATACCAATATATCCGTTATTTCGACTCTGATTGCCTTTGGTCATGAAAAACTTTCGTTTTCTTATAAAAAGAGAATCCGAATCAGTCAATAGATTTCAATTTTCAAAACCTCGATCGAGTCACTCCCGTGCTGGTATTGTCTTCCAAGTAAAATTTGTTGTAAATGGTCATTCCTGTGAGCCGCGGAAGAAATATTAGCTCGGCGGGCGGCTGGGGAGGCCCCACGGGCACCCTCTCGCCCGCCACGCCAGGGGTCCATAACTTAACGCATAAGCGAATTTTGGGTTAGGTTAGGTTCGTAAACGGCTTGCGTTATTGGCGTTATCGATCTTATGACTTATTCCCCTGCACATTTCTGCGGTTTGTTTATATGCATAACGCTTTTAACTGATCAATAACGCGAGATATTGATCATAACGTTTAGCTTAAATGTTAAGTTACGGACCCCTGCGCCACGCCTACCTGGCTGACCGCCGGCCGGCTGGCCGGCTGGAGGGTTTGAGCGCCCCGCCCCGCCCAGTAGTTGGCCGTACTGCTCTTCAGAGCGCGCTAGTAGTACGGAATTGACGCGAACCCGTAAGCTGGGAGTGGTATCTCTGCTTCTGTGTGTTCCGTGGTTTGGAGGGGTCGCGGACGCGTGGCTCTTTTAAATTTCGAACGCGCGTCACTTTTCTACTTTTGCCGCCTTGATCGCCTGAGCGCCAGCTCAGGTGTGGCCGGTCTAGCAGACGATGGGGTCAGCAGACCGGCCGGGCCAATGGGTGCGAGCGAGAGCGAGTGAGGCGAGCGGGGGACAGCGGCCGGACGCTGGACCTCGGTCACTCGGAGAGCGACACATAGCATTTCGCATAGCATTCACATAATGTTCTCATCAGGTTTGAAGGTGATGATGTCCGATAACTTGGTTCCTACTTTGGTCCAGACATTTTGCATTTTGCAATCGTAGAATCCATGTGGATGCAACGTGGTTGAGATAGACAGATCGTTCTGGATAGAGATAGGTTTCAGTCGGCTTCCTCGCTAAGTTGTCACGGTGGCGTCGTGGTTAGAGGCGTCAACTACGGAGCAGCAGGTCCCAGGTTCAACTCCCGGTAAGGTATCAATCGAGTTTTCATTAGAAGTTGTTGAAATGAAGTATTCAGAGAGTCTCCTCTAATTAAAGAAGTAAAACCAAATTAAATCCTTAAAAAAGTAAATGAAATTTTAACTGGCGCCATACAACTAAAATTATTTTTGCTGTTACGGGGATGCCAGGATCATTCTACGTCGAAACAGCGTGTAGGGGCGGACTGATCAATGTTGGTTCTACGTGAAATCTACTACCGTTTGGCACTGGATGACCGACTCGATCATCCACGTCGTGTCGAGGTGGTTCGACCACGTCCCAGCTAGGTGGATTCGATTTGGGTGTTCCCATGGGGACTGCTGAGAGAGCGGTCTGAGGGGTCTGCCTCGGAGAGACCCAAGCACCTGCCAACTATGTTGTTTATCTAACATCCGTGCACCACCCGCACATTGTGCTTGGTGAGTTCGAAGGGTTAATTTCCTAATTCTAATTTATTAGTGAGACATCCGAGTGCAAATGTATCTGTTCCTTACAGGGTCTTTTAGACTTGCTGTCTTTTAGTTAACGTCTTTCGACGTACACTATGGTTGATTCCCTTTTGGGTTTATCGCCGATGGCGTTGCTGCGCTGTTGCGCTCTGGTCTGCGGGAAGGTGGGCTAGGCCCTCAAATTCACCGGCGGTCCGCCCGTGACGTCGCCGGCAGCATGACGTTTGTGACGTTGTTGTCCGTCTCCGCCCGCCCCGCCGGGGCCGGGTCGGTTTGGCTTCTGCAGTGAAGCCCTCACTCCATCTCCTTATTACTCGTGTGAGTTCTGTTGTTTCTGTCTACCTTGTTTAATGATCTAGTATCTTTCTGGTTCCGCGGCGGTACGGTCAGTTCTGTTTAACTTTTGCGCTTTGCTTCACTCCTTTGTTGGTGTCTCGGGGAGGGCGCGGGTGTCGGCGAGGCCCTTGCACGTTGTTGTATGCGGCGTGCCCGGCTGGCTCCCTCTCCCTCCTCGTTGCACTTGGGTTTAGTTTTTGTCCTTCAGGGATATGCGCTTTTTGAAGTTTTTGTATGACGTACCGTCCGCGGACCGGTTGGGTTGCCTGCCCTCCCGGCGCGTGTTTAATGGGTTGCCTAACTGTCGGTCAGTTTTCTGAGTTAGTTCTAGGTATTCGATTTGTATAACTTCTGATGTAAGTTTATGTTATCTAGTCCTTGTTGGAACGGCATCCTTTTCTGTGTGTTTTGGGAAACACCTTTAGTAATATCTTTTGTATCGACCAGCAGCATTTATCGCCTTGTGTGTTGTCACTCTAGTCTTTGTTTTAATAAAGAAACTTTGCTACATTGTATTCGTGATGTATTTTGGAGAGGTAATAGTATTTATCTCTGGCGCCCATAAAAATAATCCAGAGACTCACGCCACTCTACCATACTTTTGGTTCAAACTGAGCTAGTAGGCCAACTTAGTAGCCTGACAGAAAGTGCACGTTACAAAACGTCATTGTAAACACGGGCACCGGTGCCGGTCATCAACTTTGTGGTTACGTATGCAGCTTCGTCGGTGCTTCTAAGTGTTTTGAAGTTTTCGTTTTTATTTAAAGTTTTGATTTTACCTACGAACGCCAGGTTGTCGTCAGAATGCCAATAAAACGCCATGGATTTTTTAAGAATGTAAGTGACTGTCGTTTTTAACGTTCCTCCTCTTTCCTGCCAAACGACGACTAACTAACCTAAATACAGATTCAGAAATAAATCAGTATTTATATCCTATAGATAGTCAAGGGCAGATTTTAGATGTAGAGAACAATCGTGGATCTGGTATCGGCATATCCTCATTACACCACTAGAAAAAAAAACACTTTGAAATGTTTGGTTAGTTTGGTAATATAGGAAACATTTCCATTCTAGCCCAGGATCAACACGTTGAAATAATATTTATCAAAAGTATCTAAATTTTCATTTTGGTAGTTCGGAAACCTTTACATATCGTTTATTTTTCGTGCCGAATCGAACTAGCATTTGATGTCTTTCTTGCGACGGGCAATTTCCTGAACAAGTCAATTTACATGTGCACCTGACAAAGGCATTTGCAGGACTCCGTGGCCACAGGAATCGTCCTCCATACAGGTACCCATTTTGTGTTTTCCTGGGTCCAGCCCCACTCGGTTCGAAGAGGAAGAATTTGCTTTGTCTGAAAAGCCTGTCTCCAAATCTGCGCCTGCAGTCCAGCTCGCAGTGTGTGTTGCAGCAAGGCATCGCTAGTCAGCGGAAGATCGTAAATCGGGCGACTCCACTTAGTGAACAGCGCTCTGCGGTAGGCCACTAGATTTTCGTACATTTTCGGCCTAAAAATAGTAATTAAAGTCAGTGTTTTTTGTTTGTTTCTTTTTTTTTTTTGTTGTTTTTTTGGTATTTTTTGGTACGAGTTATATTTTTCAATAAAAATGCTATTATTAAACTACTCACGGGCTGTACAACTTGATGACAAAATTTTGAAGCACTGGAAATGCTTCTTCCACATTTCCATTACTTAATTGAACAAAGGCATCCAGACAGTCTGGGTACGCTTCCAATGCGATCATTGCTTTTGATTTGCCATAGTTGTGGAACGAGGACACCGTATCACACCCAGTGAAAGCGCGAAAGCCGATCATGGCCATAGACTTTGCTGGACCTGGCCAAAAATTAAAAATATTAGTTCTGAAATTATAACTTTACGGTTCCACAACATGTCAATGTTTTCCCACGGATCCTTACCGAGGCTAGACACTATTTGATGGATTGGAATGAAGTTGTTGTTTTTCCCAACTTTCAGATGAATCCAGAGCTCTTCGACGCCTGCTAATCGGTGAAATCCAGACACCCCAATGACGACAAGGACTGAGTCCGATGTCCTGATCATTATTTTCTTGAGGCCGTCGAGAGCAGCATCTGCAGCGTGCAGAAAAACTCGCGTATCCGCCTCCTCGTGGTTGCAAGGAGAGAGCATGCCAGCATCCGCTCGTAGGGGAGAATAATACACTCCTTGCCCCTATGTTGCGCAAATAGTTTTGCCGTCGATAATTAGTGCTCGTACAGCCTCAGAGATAAGTTGGAAAAGCTCAGTCTTATTTTCCGAGTCCCTCAAAAAGGACTCCCAGCCTTTCGGCACTTTTGTGTTGAGGCTTACTCGGACACGAACCCCCTTTCCTCTCTTCTCCCGAGTCACTGACTTCAGACTATCAGCCAGATACCTGAAATAAGAACAAAATGATACGTTTAACAACAATTCTGAAAGTCGTGCTTATATACGTTACGTGAAAATAAAATCCGTAAAACTTACGTGTCCCAGACGATGTCAAGTCTTGACACATCGCTTGCCTCAGATTTGACGAATTTCAGGAAAACTGACTGAATGTACTCCTCAATTGATATAGACACGCCTGGTCTCAGCATCCGAATTATTGCAGCACCGTCTAATATCTTAGCATCTATTTGAGGCCCTCTCCCACCGACGTCAACTTCAATCCCATTCATGAGAAGTCTGTATATGTCAGCTTTGTTAGTCGTGCGAAAACTTCCAAACATGACCAAAGAAATCATCCAAATCCAAATCATGAGTTGTGGTGTTATTGGCTGAGCGATTAGCGAAGCCTATTACTCCGTCTGGTCGAAAAAAACTTTGTCTGTCTGTCTGTCTG
>NW_026267325.1:297254-298984 GCF_000697945.3 Frankliniella occidentalis | reverse complement strand
AACAGTGTTTCGTGAGGTATCGCGAAGCCTGTTACGCGAGACGTGGTCTGGCGTACATCTACCTTGTTACTTGCTGCCACGTACAGATGACCAAACAAGGTGCAGTTTTCTTTCAGAGTTTTCAGCCGTCCCTTTGAATTACTCGGAGCTTCTTGGCGTGTGCTTGAAGAAAAGAGTGCCATATTGTTCATCTTGATTTTGTCGTGAATGGTGACGCCTGATATGGGTTCGAAACGCTGTTCAACAAATGTTATGTATTGTGAAATTCCTACTTCCTCGATATTTTTCACAGTTTCGACAACTTAAGAGAGGGCCACAGTCTTCGAGTCGATGTTGTAAAGCTCGTGGCCGTGGCTGTTATTGAGGAAAGGGTTCCCTAAGGGAGAGCGGGGTACCATGATCACTTTATTGTTTTAGGCCTTCTCTCCCCCATAGTGGTAGATGGCAGCTGGATCATAGGCTCAGGTGGGAGCTATATCTCTTAGAGACAATATGCTCAGGCAATAATTTCTCTCAATCAAACCATTTCTGAGCTGGGGATAAAATATTGGGACCCTGCATCATGCTCATGGTACCCCACCTATGGGGTACCATGATCAGTAGGTGGGGTACGATGATCATGCATATTTGTGTCCTAGAAAGACACCCAAAAAATCTGAAAAAAAATCTTTGAAACTCAGCGAAGGGATTTATGACAATGTCATTGCCAGGGAATCCTGTGGGAAGCGGCCCTTTTCCAGACTGCGCCTGGGAAACGTGTGAGGTAACAGTCGCAAACGTCAAAAACCTAATTATGTTAAAATCAAAATCTGGTTAGTGATTTAGATTCAGCCCGTCGAACGAAAACGAAAGTGTCTCATACGCCGAGACGATCGGAGGCAAAATGCCAGAGTTATCAACGTTCAAAGAGACAATAAGTGCCAAAAACGACTTAGTGTCACTTTGAACGTCAACAACTCTGGCATTTTGCCTCCGATCGTCTCGGTGAATAAGACACTTTCGTTTCCTTTCGACGAGCTGAATCCAAATCACTAACCAGATTTTGATTTGAACAAAGAGAGTTTTGACGTTTGCATGATCATGGTACCCCGAAAAAAACTGCTCATCGTGCCCCAAAAGACAACTTTTTGGTCTAGAGAGACCTGGGTTAACCTCAGGTGTTCTAAAAAATCGCGTCCAGTCGTATTTCATGGTAAGAAGGTTACAGTAGGCAGGGAAAACGTCGTTTGTATTGTCGGACTCAACATTCGGCCCTAAAAAAAAAATATCCTGAATAATTTTATGCTCGATTTACCTAAATTGCTCTCTTTAACTTTATGAACCTCTCCCTTTCTCGTCTTACGCGTCGTGCGACTTCGCGCTCTGCATAAAAACATCCGCTGGCACACCCCCTATCAACGTCTTACAGGTTGGTGGCGGGCGGTGACATCATTGGCACGTAATTTCAAAATGCTCATCGTGCCCCATGTTCATGGTACCCCGCTCTCCCTTACCTCCATCGCCTTTTAAGCGAGCGTTTTGCTGCTCGCGGGCCTGATCTAGGGCTACAGCCGAAAACACTTTGTCAGTGAGACGGGCAACAAACCAGGGTTGGCATAATAGAGTATTATAGTGTGTCTTATGGAGTCAAATTATTTTGTACTTCTCCGGTGCTTTATTCGAAGTGCAAAATTTAAAGGGCGAAATACACTATGGTGTAGAACTATATTCTGTGAAAATTAAATGTGTCT
>NW_026267325.1:294736-297204 GCF_000697945.3 Frankliniella occidentalis | reverse complement strand
GATTGGTTGAGCTGATCACGTGTCACGACGGCGTTTCAGGTATGAAAAACTGTCAGGTCAGTTTTGAGATCGCCTCCATATTTGAGAGGTTAGAATCGGACCAAACTACCATGGCAATTTCTCATACTGAGCAGACGGAAACAAATAAATCGGTGAGTTTGTTCTTTTTCACTTCCGTTCTAGATAGCCTGGAACACCCTATTGGCTGAGCGATTAGCGAAGCCCATTACTCCACTGACCGAAAAAGTTTCATTCTGTTTGTCTGTCTGTATGCACGATAACTCAAAAAGGAATTGAAATAGCGATCTGGGATTTTCAGGGTCGTTTTGTATCATAAAAAGACAGATCGAGTTCGAAGATGAGCATTCTAACTCAAAAGTTGTATTTTTAAAAAATCAAAAACTACAGGTCGCAATGTGTATTTTTATCAAATATTATTTTATTGGTTCCTGAGGGGTAACTCGTCAAAGTAGAACCCTTTGGGCGAAAATTTCGTCCGTTTGGCTCTATCTTGTACCGTTTAGTTGCTAGAGGGCATTTCTTGGCAAAAATGGGGTGAAAATGATCAAGTGGTCGATTAAATCGTTATAAAGACTTCATTTCAAAAAATTGTATATACACTCCTATTACCCCGTTAGTCTAAGCGGTAGCCAAAAAAAAAAGAAAAGGGCAAAAGATATAAAAAGCGTGATTTTTTGTGGAGACCTTCCCTAGACCCCAAACTTTGATTTGACCCGAGAAATCGAACGGAACAATTTCCAGACCCGTCCGACCCTCCATTTAGGCCCTAGACGACGCCATTTTGAAAATTGGGGCCTAGATGGTGACACACAGAGTTTTACCGTAATAACCCGTGTGGGGTGTCGTTTCCGCATAATGTTACATCGCTGAGACCAAATATGAGGTCTAATGAACCAAAAGTCGACTTTTAGTTCATTTGAACCACTGTACAACACGCTAAGTACATGTTCATAATGATCCAAAATTCGAATTTTTACTTAATACGTAAAATTTGACTTTGTTCTGCACTTTGTTAGAGCGAGAAAGTCGATGAAGCCTCCGGTTTGGCTGTAACATTGACACTATCCGTTGAAATCGTCATATTACTGTTAAGAGTAACATTGGTGTAAATGTTTTTAGTTATTGAAGGTAAACTTATAACACAAAGAGCAAAATAATTTTCTTTAAAAATTCTACAAGAACACTATACAATGAGTAAATTGTAAATAAGTAGCAATGTCAGTAAGTAAAACAGTATAAAAAATTTAGATGGAAAACTTGAATTGGACATAATTAGGACGAGAGCAAGTCCCTATTCACGTCCTCGTCTGGTTCGGGAGCATTACTCTCACTCTCCTTCCTAGGAAAGGAATAAAATATAAGTATCATAGGTTACCGTCGGTTGTTAATACTTTGTTTACCTGGATAACTATATGACTTACTCCTTGTTGTCACAGCTTCCCTTGCCCTTTTTGCAGGCAGGAGTGCAAAGTAACCCAACTTTTCTGCAGGGTCACCGTATTGTGGAGCAACCTGTTGTACACCCGCACACACTCAGATACCTGCATGCCTGCCAGATGTTGGGCTCTGCTGTCCAATGCTTATTCCTTGTACCTTAGGTGCACTGAAGCTACATACCCGGCGGGCTTCTTACCAGGGGAGACAAATCTGGTGAAGTTCTCTCCAGTTATGTTGGGATGATGTTCCGTCGTCGGCTGCTTGGGTTGGGGGTGGAAAATGGAAAATGGCCAGTGGGTCCCTCATTGGACAGCAGAGCCCAACATCTGGCAGGCATGCAGGGATCTGAGTGTGTGCGGGTGTACAACAGTTTGCTCCACAAAACGGTGCTTCTGCAGAAAAGCTGGGTTACTTTGCACTCCTGCCTGCAAAAAGTGCAAGGGAAGCTGTGACAACAAGGAGTAAGTCATATAGTTATCCAGGTAAACAAAGTATTAACAACCGACGGTAACCTATGATACTTATATTTTATTCCTTTCCTAGGAAGGAGAGTGAGAGTAATGCTCCCGAACCAGACGAGGACGTGAATAGGGACTTGCTCTCGTCCTAATTATGTCCAATTCAAGTTTTCCATCTAAATTGTTTTATAGTGTTTTACTTACTGACATTGCTACTTATTTACAATCTAATAATTGTATTGTGTTCTTGTAGAATATTTAAAGAAAATTATTTTGCTCTTTGTGTTATAAGTTTACCTTCAATAACTCCAAAAACATTTACACAAATGTTACTCTTAACAGTAATATGACGATTTCAACGGATAGTGTCAATGTTACAGCCAAACCGGAGGCTTCATCGACTTTCTCACTCTAACAAACTGCAGAACAAAGTCAAATTTTACGTATTAAGTAAAAGTTCGAATTTTGGATCATTATGAACATGTACTTAGCGTGTTGTACAGTGGTTCAAATGAACTAAAAGTCGACTTTTGGTTCATTAGACCTCATATT